>NC_057713.1:84293322-84305724 GCF_004010195.1 Chiloscyllium plagiosum | reverse complement strand
TGTGTGTATATAGGAGTGCCTGTGTGTGTGTGTATGTGAGAGAGTGTGTGTGTGTAGGAGTGTCTGTGTGTGTGTATAGTGCAATGGTGGTCACCTGTAATGTGACATGAACCCAAGATCCCGGTTGAAGTCCTCCCTGTGAGTACAGAACTTAGCTATCAGCCTCTGCTCGGCCACTTTTTGCTGTTGCCTGTCCCAAAGTCTGCCATGGAAGATGGTCACCTGAAGGTCCGAGGTCGAATGTCCTGGACCTACGCTGCACTCCCTCAATAGCCAGAATGTCTTTCCTCAAATTTGGAGACCAGAACTGCACACAGTACTCCAGGTGTGGTCTCACCAGGGCCCTGTACAGCTGCAGAAGAACCTCTTTGCTTCTATACTCAATCCCTCTTGTTATGAAGGCCAGCATGCTATTAGGCTTCTTCACTACCTGCTGTACCTGCATCCTTAGCTTCATTGACTGGTGTACAAGAACACCCAGATCTCTTTGTACTGCCCCTTTACCTAAATTGATTCCATTTAGGTAATAATCTGCCTTCCTGTTCTTGCCACCAAAGTGGATAACCATACATTTATCTACACTAAACTGCATCTGACCACTTACCTAACCTGTCCAGATCACCCTGTAATCTCCTAACATCCTCCTATCATTTTACCTTGCCACCCAGCTTAGTATCATCAGCAAATTTGCTAATGTTGTTACTAATACCATCATCTATATCATTAATATATATTGTAAAAAGCAGGGGTCCCAGCACTGATCCCTGCGGTACCCCACTGGTCACTGCCTGCCATTCCTTTCAGTGTAGGTCATAGAGTCATAGAGATGTACAGCATGGAAACAGACCATTCAGTCCAACCTGTCCACGCCGACCAGATATCCCAACCCAATCTAGTCCCACCTGACAGCACCCTGCCCATATCCCTCCAAACCCTTTCTATTCATATACCCATCCAAATGCCTCTTAAATGTTGCAATTGTACCAGCCTCCACCACATCCTCTGGCAGCTCATTCCATACATGTACCACCCTCTGCGTGAAAAAGTTGGACAGCTACCATAAAGATAGGAGGATCTCGAGCCAGGGCTAGGCTCTCTCTCATTCCATTTTGTCACTTTTTTATCTTCTGAGTAGGTTGCAGTTACTTAGATGGTACACTGCCACATTGCGAGGTTTGTGCCAAGTTCTTCTCATGCTCCAAGGTCAATCTGCCCCCTTTAATAATGGGGCCATCTAGTATCCTTAAACCATTACCACTAAACCCACGAGGCTGAGTGTCATTCTTAGCTTTAGAAGACAGGATCAGTTTTGGAAGCTGATTACCTTGGCATACAGATGCACTGTAAAAACCCTAGTGGAAAATGTTGCAGCAGTAACAGTAACTCATGGAAACTAATGGGAAAGTAGCTGATTGAAAAGGACTGAAGATTTGGAAACAATGATTGTGCTGATCCAGGACATCGGCTGAAACAACATCTGAATATATACTGTAGCTAGTCTGGCATCTGAGCATGTTAAGGAGCTGACTTTAAGTGGCTGGTCTTGCATGATGGAAAAACAAAACTGGGAGAGACTTTGCAAATAGTCAATCTTATGCAATAAATGCTTTCCATCTTTTGTAATTTTTCAGTGAATGGAAATAATTTTGTCCTTGGAAAATAGTTGTCTGACAGTACTTGATTGTATGGCACATTTGTTTCACTAAAATAGAATTATTTAAGCATAATGAAAGAGTAATATTTGTTTATTCCCAGCCGCTAGAGATTTTAATTTCGCAGCATTTTGTCTCATAAGTGGCAATAAAAATGTCTAACTCGGAAATTTCAGATACAACAAAGTGGAAATGCAGTATAGCATGCAGTTTCTGGCACTTATTTTATATTGTAGAAACAGCAAAAGACTAGTTACATTTATATTATACCTTTCAATGTCTTCTGATTTTTCAAAATGCTTGAAACCAATTAAATACTTTTGAATTGGAATCGTTGTTATCAGTTAAAGAAATAACACCCAAATTTTACAGAAAGCCCCTTAAAAATGCAAATTATAATGACAAGATAATCTACTTTGTGGTCTTTGTTGAGTGGCAATTGTTAGCCAGTAATTAGGGAAATCTAACTGATTCTTCTTCAAAACAGTGGCAAAGAATTTCTGTGTCTACTTGACTGGGTGTTGGCTTTAAATTCATCTGAGATCAACATTAATTTTTTTCCTATTGTTCTGCGTTTACTTCACTCACAAAATAGTGCCAATGGAAGGATACATATGCACAATGCTATGATTTTACTTCCATTATTTGTTATTCTGGTTTGTTTCCACCTTGTTGGTATTTATTTTATTAAATGTATCTAGTCAACATTCCAACTGGTGTAATGAAACATGACATGATATTTTTAGATTGAAGTTTCCTTTTAAAAAAGTGAACAGGCTGCAAAAATAGTTGCTGAAGATCAGACGATCTTGTGACTTTTAAACATACAAGGGTTTATTCATGTCTGAACATGCTTCTGCAAAGTAATTGAAATGTAAATACCCGTGAGTGGAAGACCATCCTTTGAAAAGACATTTGGTGTGAGATCACATTTGGAATTTACAATCTATTCTCTGGTTATTGTAAGCCTCTTTTTTTGATCTAATTTTAACCTTAGCCGCCTTTATAAGCCATAATGGCATTAGCCGATTCTTCGCTGTACCCAAGAGTTGTTGATTTCAATTAAAATTCTGAAGTGTAAAATCACAGAATATTTGATTGATTTTAGCAACAGGAAATTAAAGATTTCTCATTTTCACATTCATTGCCAGGAAAAACTACTTCCAGAGCAGTAATAGATTAGATTAGAATTTTAGTCCTTTTGCACTGGTTTGTAACTCGTCACCAGACATTCTTGTTGTCTCCCTGTACTACAGTACTACCCAACCTCGCTATGTTTTACTAATGCAGAGCCAATTAAACTGTAATGTCCCTGCTGGTTCCAGAGATGACCTCTGAGCACTATAAAGTTCATATCATAAATGTCTTCATGAGTGAGATTTAGCCAGTCCAACCTCCAACAGTTCCTGTATAAAGCAAGAATTCTTGAGCCATTTAAATGAGCTCAAAATTTAGGAGAGAGCAGTATCTAGTCAACATTCCAACTGGTGTAATGGAACATGACATTTAAAAGATTCATTTGTTCATTTTTATGTAATTATATCAAATATGTTTAGTTAGAAACAAAACAAATTTATTTTATTTTAACAAAATGTCTAAATTTCAATAGTTTTGTAATCCAGTTTCTAACATGGTGAAATAGTTATACTTGACAAAGTAGTGTTTTATCTGACATTTGGCTTTAAAACAAACTGATGAGTTAGATCTAACCAGACTTACAGTTATAATCATAGAATCCCTACAGTGTGGAAACAGGCCCTTAAGCGCATTAAGTCCACACCGACCTTCCAATGAGTATCCTGCCCTAACCCATTACTTTACATTTACCCCCAACTAATACACATCCCTGAACACTCTGGGCAATTTACCTAACCTGCACATCTTTGGATTGTGGGAGGAAACTGGAGCAAACCCACACAGACACGGGGAGAATGTGCAAACTCCACACAGCCGGAAGTGAACAGACAGTTGCTCGAGGCTGGAATCAAACCTGGTTCCTTGGTGCTGTGAGGCAACAGTGCTAACCACTGAGCCATCCTGCTGCCCCTGAGCCACTGAATGTCTTGAATTACAATGTACTGTCAAAATTGGAGCACTTTTGTCACATGCTGCACACTGGTCCTTAATGATTCCATCCCAATAAATTTGACCGTTGGTATTCTTTTAGTTTGTATGAAGCTTATATTTTTGTTCCAAAATAATAAATAATCATGTGGATTTGAATGTCTTGGATTTTGTTCTACCCATAATTACTTAATTCAAATGGAAAATCAAACGCTCCAGCCCCTAGCATGGATTTCAAATGCCATATGTGTGAGATTAAACAATAATAGCAGAAACTCACATTCACATAGCTTATTTAATGTGGAAAACAGAGGAAGATGTTTCGCAGAAAGGAAATGGATGCAAAGCAACTCCAGAAGAGATACAAGAAATGATTGAATGCAGGGTCAAAAGATTTATTTGTGTGGTCCCTTTTAAGAGCATACCAGAGTAATTTAGGAGACTACTCAGCAGCTAGAGGCTGATGGAAGTAAGGGGCAATCGGGAGGAGAAGTACACAAGGTGCTAAATTTGGTGGGCTAATGTGTGAGGTAGTTTCACAGATGGAATGTGAGATGGATGAAAATTTTGACATATTTAATCCAGTATGAATTAAATACAATTCTTTCAGAAAATAACAATTTAGGATAGGAATAACTTGGGATATGACTTGGATTTCATCTTTGGGAGCATGAATGTGACTTTTCAGTAATAGAAAAACCTTGGCAGACAGCCAGAAGAGGTGCAAAACCTGAGCCCACACCTCCCCCCTCACCTCCATCCAAGGCTCCAAAGGATCATTCCAAATCTGGCAGAGATTTACTTCCTCAAACCTCATTCACTGATTCTGTTGCTCTCAATGTGGTCTCCTCTACATCGGAGAGACTAAGTGCAAACTTGCGGAATTGTTCAGGGAACATCCCTAGTCCGTATGCAACAACCAACTCCACCTTCCAGTGGCCATCCATTTCAATTCCCCCTCCCACTCCCCAATGACATGTCCCCTCCTCCAATGCCCACACATGCCACCTGGAAATTGGAGAAAGAACACCTCATCTTCTGCCTCAGGAGCCTATAACCTCATGGCCTCAATATTGAATTCACCAGTTTCCAAATCTCCCCAACCCCACCTCATCCCAGATTCAATCCTCCAATTTGGCACCGTCCTCTTGACCTGACCTACCTGACCATCTCCCTTTCCACCTATCTACTCCATGTTTCCCACTGACCTATCACAATCACCTCCTACTTGTATCCACCTATCGCCATCCCACCTACCTTTTCCCAGAGCCACCCCACCCATTAATATTTCACTCCCTTCCCCTCCCCGGTCCTAATGAAGGGTCCTGCCCGAAATGTTGACCGTCCTGCTCCTCAGCTGCTGCCTGACCTGCTGTGCTTTTTCCAGCACAAACTCAATCTACTCTGACTCTTTTGTACCTGCAGTCTTCACTATCTGCTAGTAGATTTTTCTGCCAAGGAATACCTTTTAACTTTGGGCCAAGATTTGACTAGTAAGGAATTATATGGAAGCAGTTTGAGGGAACAGGGGTTGGGTGTCCTCAAGACTGGTGAATATGGTGAGGGTTCTGTAAGGCAAATGAGGGTTAAGTTTCAGAGTAATGAGTAACCAGCTGGGTAAGAAATGGGCGGCTAAGGCAGTTGCACAGTATCAATATTTGAGTGCAAAATCAAGTTGTTCCTTGCAGTTTTCAATTGACATCGTCTCAGGGTCAGAAAGGATTTCTATCATGTAGTGATAAAAGAAATGACCTGAAATACATTGAACACTACAGAGCAGATTCTATATCTTTGAATTTGTTTATCTTGCCATTTTGTGGCTTACATCTTTAGGATGAAATATACCTATGTGAAAAGAGTTGAAAAATCTATCTTTGTTTAGCAGACTTGCAATATCAGGGACAGCATAATTTGGATCCAAAACAGTATTTTACATCTATATTGGGCATAAGGCATTGCCAACATACATCAGAAGCTGCATTTTACATACTGAACACTGTGTGGACATGGGATATGTATTCGACATTCAATTGAATTATTCACTGCGTGCACGTAGCTAAGCAGATGTTTAAATTGCTTGGTTAATTTGATATGCTGTCTAGAACATCACAAGCAGTCTGGACAGAGTAGACAGGGACAAATCTTTCCCTTCGGTGGATTGAGGATGGATCGAGAATTGTGGACACAGATTTAAGTACAGGACATTCTGGTATAACGTGATAGTTACATTTCTCTGTAACTTGGTGCTATAGAAAACCGTGCTGTGGAAAGCCGTCACCGAAAATCATGCTGTAGAAGATCGCTATAGAAATTCTCTGTACCCATTCAGTAGAATGTTTGTATTATCCAAACAGAGTTCACAATTCATCAATTGCATTATAGCCAATGCGCATTTGACAAGATGTGCCCTTTGATGTGTGTTCCACCAGAACGACCTGTGATTAGCAAAAGAACCAAAGCAAACTAAGGAAAAACTTTTCTTATGCAGTATGTGATTAGGATCTGGAATGCATTGCCCAAGAGTGTGATGGAGATTGATGTTATCAAGGCCTTCACAAAATAATTGGTTAATTATCTGAAAAGAAAACATTTATCAACCAATGGGGAAGAGGCAGGTGGAATAAATTGGAGGGGTTGCTTTTGCAGAGAGTTGGTGCAGATATATCAGTTAAATGTTGTCTTTGTGTTTTGTAACCATTCAAAGGTACAAAGTTAAGAAGCATATAAAAAGAGTAAAGTGCATGAAGGCCAATGTGCAGTTTTTCTAGTTTGCAGCTGAATAAACCCAGTAACAAATAGTCCCCTAACATATATATATATATATATATATATATATACTATATATATATATATATGAGTAGCAAGATCTCTGCAGCTATACATGCTTCTGCCTTTCTGTAGTTGAGGAATAAACAAACTGTCAGTAAAAACATCTCTCACAGTATATCTAGGTTTCATAGAAAACAGGAAACAAGCACAGCCAAATATGGCTGGTTCTGCTGGGACAAAGCAAGAAACAAACAAATTGTCAGATCAATCTTTTTTAACCGGAGGTTTATTAACCAGACTATGATAGTGCATAGAAACAACTTCAGCAAAAAGCTGACCAGCTGTAACTCAGCCGTGAGCACACATACGCAGCAAATTCCCTGCAAAACCAGGCTAGCCCACGCAGAGACATTCCTTCTGCATCAGTGACATGTTTTGGAATGGAACCTTTATGTTGGAAAGCTGAATTGTTTGCCTACTTAGTATATTACACAATAAAAGTGCTTTATAAAATATACTGTTCAACAGCAAATTAGCATATTTAACAACACCTACTTCTATCTGTCCCTTAATGTTACACGTTTAAATATATTCTGTAAACTCGAATGAATGTAGTCAGTGAGAAAACCTTGAGCATATTCCAAAAATTTACATGTTTCTTGAGAGCTTCAATTTGAATAGAAATCCTATTTTTGGGAATAAAGGGACATATGCACACAAGAAGGATATGGTAAAAAAAATTAAAACAGCTGCTCCCTCTCCAAAACATCCAAAACAATATTAAAAATATATGCCCTTTGAAGTTTTAAAGATTTCAATTGATTGCTACTGTGTTTCATTTTGAAAGTGAGCTTGTTGTAGCATTTAGTGGTTCATGCTTTTCAACCTGTTGCAATATTCTATTGTAATTATTTACAGTTAATTGTAATTAGTCAATTATAATAATAAGGATAATGAAGATTGTGTCATTGAATTGTTGGATTACAAAATAGATAAAGATACTTTGATTTTGTCTTGAACTTCCTCCTCACCTTTAATATTTTTGAGGTGAATTTCAATTCAGGCATATTGGAATGGAAACTTCAGTTATGCAAAGTTGAATTCGTCATGATTTGTGCCACAATATTTCACTACATTGACATCAGTAGGGCTGAGTATTGCTGTGTCTGATGCAATTCTGCCCACTTTGATGAATTTCTACACCTATGTGTCTTCTAACCTCTTGAAAGAAACCACAATCTTGAAATTATGTAGCGAACTAATAGTGTACAGATGCTTAACATAGCTGAATAGAATTCCTTCATCTACGGTTTTATTGGAGATGTTAACACATTTATTTGAAATTTGAAAGCTGCCTCCAGTAAAACCTCAGAGAAGAATTAAACACAAATGCGTAAAGTATTTGAACACAAATATCCAACTGTGTAATTTCAAGCACCATGCTGATAGATTCTAGACTGATTAGAACTGAGAGCCCAATTACCCAACTTCACATTGCAAATTTAATAACAGTCATTTTGCTCAATGTGTGCCCATTTGTGAATGGGTGACTGAATACTGAGAGAAACTGGAAATTCATAGGGATTGATATAAAGTGCACCTGATTGTGTGAACTACACATAGCTGTGAACAGTCCAATAAGCACATGCATTTAAAGTTCACTTTAAAAAATGCATCAAGAAGTTTTAAAGTGGAGAAACAGAAGCTAAGCAGAAGGATTGGAACCCAAGAGAGTTAAGTAAGGATGTAATTGAAAAGATAGAAATTAGAAGCGATTGTTAAAGAAAGGAATAAGTTATCAAAGTTTAGCAAGAAAGTTCCAGACACTGAAGCCAAGGCCCCACAGATTTTCTGCTGCCATTGTTGGAAACAAAGGGATAAGGATACACAGGAGATCACAATCAAGGGGGAATCCAGCAAGTACACAAGGTTGGAGGAAGTCGCAAAGGTGAAGAACAAGAAAGTCATGCAGGGTTTTGTGAATGAAGTTTAGTAGCAAGATGCAGAGGGAGGGTTAGGTGAATGATAATAATGGGTGAGTGGAAATCATTGTGAGTTCAGATAATGAAGTGGAGTTTAGATGGTCATTACTCAGGATACTGGTAGAATATCCACAATGTTGAGTCCAGATTATTGCAATGGCACTGATCCAGGTTTCAGTGGTGAAGGAGTTGAGAACAAGGTCTGGAGTGGAAATGGGTTTTCTTTTTCACTCGTAGATTGTGAATGTTGGTTGCTAGGCCAGTATTTATTGTACGTCCCAAGTTGTCCTTGAGAAAGTGTGTGAGCTTCCTTTTGAACTGATGCAATCCATATGCTGTAGCTACTCCCACGATTCGGTGAGAGAGGGAATTTGACATTGAAGGAACGGTGACACTTTTCCAAGTCAGGATGATGAGTGACTTGGAGGATAACTTGCAGGTGCTAGTGTCCTCATGTAACTATTGTCCTTGTTCTTACAGATGGAAGTGGTCGTGTATTTGTCTAAGGCTAAGGAGTGTTTAGAAGGTCCAAGAAACCAATCAAATGGGTTATTTTATCCTGAATGGTGTCAAGCTTCATGAGTATTGTTGGAGCTTCTTTCTTCCTGATGAAGGGCTTTTGCTCAAAACTACACATAGCTGTGAACAGTCCAATAAGCACATGCATTTAAAGTTCACTTTAAAAAATGCATCAAGAAGTTTTAAAGTGGAGAAACAGAAGCTAAGCAGAAGGATTGGAACCCAAGAGAGTTAAGTAAGGATGTAATTGAAAAGATAGAAATTAGAAGCGATTGTTAAAGAAAGGAATAAGTTATCAAAGTTTAGCAAGAAAGTTCCAGACACTGAAGCCAAGGCCCCACAGATTTTCTGCTGCCATTGTTGGAAACAAAGGGATAAGGATACACAGGAGATCACAATCAAGGGGGAATCCAGCAAGTACACAAGGTTGGAGGAAGTCGCAAAGGTGAAGAACAAGAAAGTCATGCAGGGTTTTGTCAATTTTCCTGCTCCTCGGATGCTCCCTGACCTGCTGTGCTTTTTCAGCATCACTCTAATCTAGCTTCTTTCTTCCAGGCACGTTGAAAATAATCAATCACACTCCTGATTTGTGACTTGCAAATGGGGTGGACAGGCTTTGGGGAATCAGGGAGGTGAGTTACTTGCTGCAGGATTCCTTGCCTCTGACCTGCTCTTGTAGCTACTGTATTTATATGGTGAACTCAGTTAAGTTCAGTTCACTTTCCGGTCAATGGTAACGCCTACGATGTTAATACTGTGGGATTCATTTGTAGTAACATCATTGAATGTCAAAGGGCAATGTCTCCCTCCCCCAATTGTCTATTGTTGGAGATGGTCATTGTCTGGCAGTTGTGTGATATTAAATTTACTGGCCACTTGTCAGTCCAAGCCTGGATACTGTCAGGTCTTGCTGCATTTGAACGTGGACTGCTTCAGTATCTGAGGAATCCTGAGTGGTGTTGAGCATTGTGCAGTTATCACCGAGCATCCCATCTCTGACCTTATGATGAAGGGAAGGTCATTAATGAAGCAGTTGAAAATAGTTGGGCCTAGGACACTACCCTGAAGAAATCCTATCATGACTGACCTCCAACAATCATGATCAACATATTATGTGCCAGGTATCAGTGAATTAAATTGACTGAAGACTGGCATCTGTGATGCTGGATACGGAGGTGTTTGGAGATGGATTTGCACTCTGGCTGAAGATTGTTGAGAGTGATTCAACTCTATATTTTGCATTGATGTGTTAGCCTCCCCCATCATTGAAGGATATTTGTGAGCTTTCTCTTCCAGTGAGTTGTTTAATTGTCCACCACTATTCACAACAAGTTGTAGCAGAACTGCAGAGTTTAGATCTGATCTGATGGTTGTAGAATCACTTAGATCTGTCTATCACTTGCTGCTTATGCTATTGTGATCATGGATATGATCTGGGGTTTGGGCTAATATTGCAACTGTCTTGTTCAGTCTGAATGATTTTGCAGGGGATGAGATAGAGTAGATAGCAGATGATGTTGCTTTTACCCCAGTTGAATAAGACTGAAGGACATAAGAACAACAGTAATCTCACATATTCACCCCCTCCACCACCATCGCACTCAATCTGCCTTCCCTCCCCTGATTAGACTCAACCTGCGATTCCCCCCACCATTATACTCAATCTACGTTTCCCACTTGCCTTGTCTTATTTTTTGCAGCCTCTTTGTGTACCCCTCACAATTTACATTCCCACCTTACGTTGCATCATCAGCAAATCTAAATAGATTTTTGCTCTGCCACCTGTCTAAGTCATTAATATAGATTTTACATAGCTGAAGCCCTAAGTACTGCTGTAGTTAACTACTCATTCATTAACTAAAACTCTATAATCCTAGCCCAGTTCTTGAGTATCATCCTATATGATATCTTATTGAATGCCTTTCAGAAATCCAACTGTATTGCATGAACAGATTCCTTTACCGACCATACTAGTTACAGGTTCAAAAACTACTAATAATTTTGTCAAATGTTATTTCCCTTTTATAAAGCCATGCTGACTTTGTCTGATCAAATTATGGTTTTCTAATGAATTGTTAAAGCTTCCTTAATAATGTATTCTAACATTTCCCTAACAACTGATGTCAAGCCAACTGGCCTGCGGTTCTCTGTTTTTCCTGAGTACTGGTGTTACAGTTATTGGCTTCTGATCTGCTGGGCCTGTTCCAGAATCGAGGGAGTTTTAGAAAATTGTAAATAGTGCATTTGCTATCTCTGAAGCTACTCCATTTAGAATTGTTGGATATAGGCTTGGTCCTGGGGATATATTGGATTTTGGAATTCCAGGATTTAGAACTTCAGTGACAATGAAGAACTTCATGACAACATAAGAAATAGGAGCAGGAGTAGATCACTTGATCTACTGGCAGGAGCCAGCTCCACCATCCAATCTGATTATGGTTGATCTTTGTCTTCAGCTCCACTTTCCTGCCCACTCCTCATATCCTTTGATTCCCTGAGAGACCAAAACACTGTTACTGCCTCAACCATAAATATATTTGATGTCACATCCACAGTCTTTCAGGGTAGAGAATTCCAAAGGTTCAGATGCTTTTTAGTTGAACAAATTTCTCCACGTTTCAGACTTAATTGATGCCCCCTCATCTTTTTATTTATGTATTCATTCATGGGATGTTATTGTCACTGACTGAGCCATTATTTGTTGTCCACTCCTGAATGCTCTGGAGAAGATGATGGAGAAATGCCTGCTTGAACCACTGCAGTCCTGGGGTGTTTGTACACCTATAGTGCTGTTAGGAAGGAAATACCCAATCATCTTGACCCAAGAACAGTGAAGGAACAATGATATCATCCCACGTAAGGAAGGTGTGTTGTTCAGGAGCATTTTGAAGCTGGTGGTGTGCTGCTCTTGTCCTTCTTGGAGATTGAGGTCATGAAGAGTTTGGAAGCCATTACCAAAGGAGCCTTGGTGGGTTTTTGCAATGCATCTTTCAGATGGTACATACTGCTGTCCCTGTGCATCAGTGGAGGAGGGAGCAAATGTTCATGGGTTGCCAACCTGGATGATATCAAGCTTCAAAGTTTGGGTGAAGATTTGTAGCTCGGGTGCTCGTTGTTGTGGTTCTGTTCGCCGAGCTGGAAATTTTTGTTGCAAACTTTTCGTCCCCTGTCTAGGTGACATCCTCAGTGCTTGGGAGCCTCCTGTGAAGCGCTTCTGTGGTGTTTCCTCCGGCATTTATAGTGGCCTGTCCCTGCCGCTTCCGGTTTTCAGTTTCAGCTGTCTGCTGTAGTGGCCGGTATATTGGGTCCAGGTCGATGTGTTTGTTGATGGAGTTTATGGATGAGTGCCATGCTTCTAGGAATTCCCTGGCTGTTCTTTGTTTGACTTGCCCTATAATAGTAGTGTTGTCCCAGTC
>NC_057713.1:84241240-84292299 GCF_004010195.1 Chiloscyllium plagiosum | reverse complement strand
ACCTGGTTATCTGTCCGTTTTTTTTGTAGGTTCCTCAGTGTGTTGTTTATCCTATTGGTGAGCTGTGGGGTGGGGTCAAACTCCCTCTTTTGGTAGGTGTTGGTATCTGCAAGTAGTTGTTGTGCTTTTTGGATGTACTCTGCTTTGTCCAGGATGACCGTCATTCTGCCTTTGTCTGCTGGTAGTATGATTATGTTCTTATCGTTTCTTAGTGATTTTAGTGCTTCCCTCTCCTTGGTGTTGAGGATATCAAGCTTCCTGAGTATTACAGCTGCACTCATTCAGGCCTGGGCTGATAAATGGCAAATAGCACTTGCATCACACAAAGCCAGGCAATGACAATCTCAATCAAGAGAGAATCTCACCAGCATTATTGGGAAATAGTGTTGTGGAAATTCATGGTATTAAAGATAACTAAATCTCCAGGAAAATCTCTATTGCACAATACTTACAAAATGGCCCTAAAACACTGGATTCATTGGTGGTCATCTTTCAAGATTCTGCAGGCTCTGGAACAGTTCCTATGGATTGGAAGATTATTAATGTAATCCCATTATTTAAAAAAGGAGGTAGAGAGAAAACAGTGATTATAGACTGGTTAGCCTGACATCAATAGTAGAGTTGAAAAGTGCCCGAAACATCAACTGTCCTGCCCCTCGAATGCTGCCTGACCTGCTGTGTTTTTCCTGTGCCACAGTTTTTGACTCTGACATCTCCACATCTGCAGCCCTTACTTTCTCCCAAACAATAGTAGAGTCCATTATAAAACATGGGCACTTGGAAAACAGTAACAGGATTGGATACAGTCAGCACAGATTTGTGAAAGGGGAATCATGCTTGACAAATCTACTGGAAGTTTTCAGGATGTAACTCTTTGAATTAATAAAGGTAACCAGAGGATGTGGTTGACTTAGACTTTCAAAAGGCTTTCAATAAGATTCCACATAAGAGATTAGCATGTAATGTTAACGCACATGAGATGGGGGTAGTTTACTGACATGGATAGAGAGCTGGTTGGCTGACAGTAAACAAAGAGTAGGAATAAAAGGGTCTTTTTTTGAGTGGCAGGCAGTGATAAGTAGCATATTGCAGAGGTCAGTGCTTGGACCCCACCTAGTCACAATATAAATGTTTTAAATGAGGGAACTAAAAGTAATGTCTTCAAACTTACAGACACCGTAAAGCTGGATGGGAATATATGCTAATGATTCAGTGGGATTTGGACAAGCTGAATGAATGGGCAAATTATGGCAGATGAAGTATCATGTAGAAAAATGTGAGGTTATCTACTTTGGTATCAAAATCGGAAGGCAGATTATAATTTGAAAAGTGGTAGATTGGGAAGGGGAAGGTACAATGAGACCTACATATCCTTATACCAATCACTGAAAGTAATCATGCAGGTGCAGCAGGCAGTGAAGAAAGCAAATGATATGTTGACCTTTATAGTGAGAGGATTCAAGTACAGGAGCTGAGACATTTTGCTGCAATTATACAGGGCCTTAGTGAGACTGCACTGGAGTATTAATTGCAGGTTTGGTCTCTTTATCTCTGAGGAAGATGCTCTGGCTGTGGAGAGAGGGCAGTAAATGTTTACCAGATTGATTCCTGGGATGGCAGGACTGATGTATGAAGAGACACTATAGGACAATAAGACCATGAGACAGAGGAGGAAAAATTAGGCCATTCAGCCCATCGAGTCTGCTCCACCATTCAATCACAGGCGATAGGTTTCTCAACACCATTCTCCTGCCTGCTGCTCGTAACCTTTGATCCCCTTAACAATCAAGAACCTTTCTATCTCTGTCTTAATTATACTCAATGACCTGGCTTCCACAGCCTTCGGTGGCAATGAATTCCATAGATTCACCACACTCTGGCTAAAGAAGTTTCTCCTCAGCTCTCTTTTAAAGGGTCTTCCCTTTACTCTAAGGCTGTGCTCTTGGTCCTAGTCTCTCCTGCTAATGGAAACTACGCTGTCCAGTCCTTTCAGTATTCTGTAAGTTTCGATTAGACTCCCCTTCATCCTTCTAAACTCTATTGACTATAGACCTAGAGTCCTCAAATGTTCTTCATATGTTTAACCTTTATTTCTGAGATCATTCACATGAACCTCCTCTGGACCCGCTCCAGGGCCAGTGCATATGGGGCCCAAAATTGCTCACAATATTCTAAATGTGGTCTGACCAGAGCCTTATAAAGCCTCAGAAGTACATCCCTGCTTTTATAATCCACTCAAAATAAATGCCAACATTGTATTTGCCTTCCGAACTACTGACAAAACCTGCAAGTTAATCTTAAGAGAATCTTGGACTAGGACTCCCAACTCCCTTAGCACTTCAGATTTCAGAGTTTTCTCCCCATTTAGAAATTCTTCCTACCAAAGTGCATAACCTCACACTTTCCCACATTATGTTCCATCTGCCACTTTTTTGCCCACTCTTCTAACCTGTCTAAATTCTTCTACAGCTTCCCCACCTCCTTAATACTACCTGACCCTGTACCCTATCTTTGTATCATCTGCAAACATAGCCTGAATGCCCTTAGTTCCCTCACCTAGATCATTAATTAGGATTGGATCAGTTAAGACTCCATTCTCAGAAATTTAGAAGAATTAGGAGGATGCAATCAAAATATTTAGCATTCTAACAGGACTAGACAGAGCACATACAAGAAGAATGTTCCCAATGACCAGGGAGTCCAGAACCAGGGGTCACAGTCTAAGGATACGCAGCAGACTATTTAGGACTATGATAAGGAGAAATTTCTACACCCAGACAGATGCAAGCCTGTGGAATTCTCTATCACAGAAAGAGGCTGAGGTCAGAACATTGAACGTGTATAAGGAGGAGTTAAATATAATTCATAATCTAATGATGTCAAAGGGTGTGGTGAAAAATGAGCACAAGGTATTGCGTTGGATGATCAGCCATAATCATACTGAATGGTGGAGTAAGATCAAAAGGGCTGAATGGCTTTCTTCGTCTCATATTTTCTATGTTTCTAATTACCTGTTGATATTCAATGGCATTGCCAACACAGAATTTCCCACAATCAACATCATGATGGTTGCCATTGACCAAACACTAAATTTGACCAGTCATACTAATATTTGGCTACTAGAGCAGTTCAGAGGCTAGGAATTTTATTGCAAGTAGCTTGCCTCCTGCCTCCCCAGAGCCTTTCAACTATCAACAAGGCATACGTCATAAATGTATTGGAATATTCTCTACTTGCCTGGATGAATACACCATTCTGACTTGGAATTATATCACTATTCCTTCAATGATGCTGGGTCAAAATCCTGGAACTCTCTCCCCAATGCATTGTGTGTATAGTTACATCCCATTGACAGTAGCAGTTCAAGAAAGCAGCTCACCATTACATTTTCCAGGACAATGGAGGATGGAGAATATCACTCATATTAACCCTAGGTTAACCTTTAATTCCAATATATAGCTGGTCTTATGTGAGGATGGGAGCAACATGCAGAATTATATAGTTCCTGCTGGTGGGTTTGAGGTTGGGGTAGGGTGTGCATTCCATAATATTCCTATGCTGACCTTCTGGTGTCTTTCTGTCAAGTCCAAACCTGTTTTTAATTTTACAGGAGGCAGCCGAGGCCTAGCCCGCCTGCTACACCCTTGCTTGAACTGAGGCACTTATGTAGCCACTGAGCGTCAGCTGCAATTTTGTGGCTGATGGGAAGAGTTTAGGCATAGGGATTGCCAGGCAGATAATTATCACATCTTCAGTGGGAAAAGGTGAAATTGGGGTTGGGGTGTGGAGATGAAAGATGTGCCTTCATGACTGGTTTCTTTTCCATACTGGGCTCTACCCTTTCTCCACACATGGTGAAGCAACAATACCCTGCCCTGCCTGGAATGTGCTCACTCCTTGCCTGTGTGTATAGTTACATCCCACAGACAGCAGCAGTTCAAGAAGGGCGCTCACCATTACATTTTCCAGGACAATGGAGGATGGATCAGTTTGAATTGCTGTCCATGGAGTGTAAGGATGCCTACAATGCTGTTTGGAAGGGAGTTTAAATGTTTTAAGATCTAAGATTTTTATTTTTCATTCAGTATATCACTTTCAAATTTAATATGGAATCCAATTGTATTATGATTGACCATTCTGTGGTCTTACAAATATGCATAAAATAAGTGCACAAGCAAAGACTGAGTGTTCAGCCTGCCTGATTCATTCAGTCACGGTCTAACTGATACACACCATCAATCTATTCATCAGTCACACAGTTTCCTGATAAACATTAAATGAAACACAATGGAAACAACTGCAGGAATTTACTCTCCAATCTCCGTGGCAAGCAAGTTCAGGAGATTGCATTAATCACTGCTGGCCACACCTAGCTTTTATAATTTGAAATGTCTTCCACTTGCAGGAACACGTCCACTTCCCTTTTAGAATTGTTGCTGCTATGAATCTGTACCGACTACATGTCTGAGCAGTCTCCTCGAGGTCAAAGAGTTCTGCAAAGTTATAGAAGAGTTTCCTGCATTCGAAGAGAGTGAAAGGGAAGTAAGAACCGGAGGGGCGTTGCTGTTTGGGAGCTGTTGAAACTTGCAATACTTCATCCCCACAAGGCAGAAACTAAAATGAAAGGGCCAAATAAAGGGAAGTTTGATTAGAACTTCTGACCATGACAGCCAAAGGAGTTATATAAAGGACTAGCCAGACATTTTTTGGAATGTTTAGAACCAAATGTCACCTGTGGCTCAGTTCATAATATGCCTCCCACCAACCCTCCTCTCAGACCATAAATTGGTGGTTCACCTCTGACTTCAGGGTTTGGATGCAGCCATCAAGGTTGCATTGAAGTACTATATTATTCAGCGGAGACATTAAACCTGTCTTGCCTTTCAGGTAGACTGAGAAAAATGTCTCTAGTGCCTTTTTGAAGAAGTTGAGAGGAATTAACTCCATTGTCTCCAATAAGATTTCCTAATCAACAGCACACAAATAGATTATTGTCACCTTACTGTTTGTGGGAGGAAATCCAAAAGATATCTCAGTTGTTGTAAAATAGTTTGAGATGTCTGTTAGTCGCAAAAGGCATGATATTTTTAAAAAAATTATTACTTCAGTTTAGGCACCCTATCTTTGTGGGATAAATTTAATTTGATTTGATTTGATTTATTATTGATGTGGAGGTGCCAGTGTTGAACTGGGGTTGACAAAGTTGAAAAGCAATGCTCCAAAAGCTTATATTTTCAAATCAACCTGTTGGACTACAATCTGGTGTTGTGTGATTTTCAACTTTGATTTAGTATTGTCACGCGTACCTATGTACAGTGAGAGATTTTGTTTTGCATAGAGTACAGGCAGATCATAACATACAAAAATCTTAGGGTGAATGAACAGCGCAAGGATTACAAAGTTACGGCTTCAAAGAAGGCGCTCAAAAAGCAGGATCAACATTGGATTTGAAATTTGAAAGGTCCATTCATAAGTTTAATAACAGTGGGGATGAAGGGCCAAGTGTGATTAGAACCTAAGTAAACTTAAACTCTATTCCTCCAAAGCAAACAATGCACGATCCTTTTGAAGTGTTTGAAATAATACCAAGATGAATAGCATTGTGGCATTGAGAACAATGAGAAAATCCTCAGGTTAGAAAGTAACTATTCGGAAGTGAATTCAAGAAAGAGTTCTTTACAGAAACGATCATAAGGATCTGAAATATGCTGATCCAAATGCTATTAGATTTGGAATCAGATTTTAAAGCAGAGGTAGCTGTATTCCTGGAAGAACAGAAATATAGTAAAATAATCCTTTTGTAATACAGAACTTGAGTAATTGCTGTGAAAAAGACACATTTTGTCAAAGATTTCCATTTTGCATTTGTCAGGAAATTTCACAAGAAAACAAAGGGAAAACAATTCTTATACTTCATGTGATGAGAGTGCTGGTTGGTTGGTAAGTGGACTTTGGTAGTGGCGACAAGTGGAGACTACTTATTAATGCTGATTGGCAGTCAACATCCAGATTAGAGTAGTGCTGGAAAAGTACAGCAAGTCAGGCAGCATCCAAGGAGCAGGAACATGGACGTTTCGGGCAATAGCCCTTCATCAGGAAAGTTAACATCCAGGCCTAGTTTGAATTTTAAACCAGGCAGGCTGACTGTGATTCATCAAGGTATTGCCCTGAGAAATGACCCAATGAATGACTGTCATTTATTTTGTTGTGTGCACTCTGTGTACATGTTCTTTCTGTCCATAAAGAACAGGGCCATGTGTATTAGCACATGTAGCTTCCAGCACACTCAGGTGGATGCTACATTATTAGCCTGGTTAATAAAGCTAGTAAAATGCAAATAAAATCTCTTGCACAGTCAAGATTATCCAGTAAATGCTGTCCAATTGTCTAACATCTAGTGTTAGACACTGTGCTGTAAGTTTTGCAAGCTGAGGCTATGTATATACAGTCAGTATCTTGCTTGTTGTGAACAACCAAAACGACATGCTGTTTGAAATGATCCACCAGTCTTTGAGATGCACCAGCCTATATACCTGCTCTCACACGGACAGTGAAATTTAAAGATTACATTACTCCGTTATGTAACAGGCATAATGTCATTTTGGTTTGACAGCAGCATCCTGTAAATGACAAACACCACTTGTGTTGTTCACCTGTTCAATCTTTTTTTGTGATATTTGCCCTTCTAGGGTAACCTGAGGTAGACTGGGCATTTTTCAGAACTAAAAGTGACCATGTTAGTGCCTTTCATAAGTTCGTGTGATATATAGCGAGAAATAATCCAATCAGGATAACCATTTTTCCAACTTTAATGCGCCCTATTCCAGCATTAGGTTTGCACAGTGAACAAATGGCTTGGGCGCTAAGTACCAGGATAGTCTTAAGCATATGAAATTGAGGAATTTCACAGTATATACTGACCAGTGAAGGTGGTTTTATGGTTGACAGTAGTGAAGGTACACCCACGACCACCACCAACGCCACCACCGGCTGGTTTCTGAATGAAATCATTGAGGAATCTTAGCTCATTTGACTGTTTCATTACAAACCAAATTGATGATGTTGCTATGGGACACCCAATAGTTCCAACTCTTGCAAATATTTCTATTGGATTTCATGAAAAATGGTTGAATGACACCTAACCTCCTATTCCTTGTATATTTCCAATACGTAGATGATATGTTTGCTACAGTTAAATCTGCAGCTGTTTGTAAGAATTTCCTTTGTCTTAATGAGTTCCATCTTGCACTCAAATTGTGTTTGATCTGTTCCATTTTTGTCAATAATTTAATAAAAAGCAGAATCTTTGGCAAAAAACGTTAAGGCCCTGCTTTGGAGCTCAAATTGGTGAACAGTGCACTTGATGGGCTCAACAGTCTCCACTTGTTCCAAAGTTCTTTACTGCAAGGACACTGTATTCTAGTTTTAACAGATTTAGTAGGTATATGACCTGATCAAACTAAACCTCCAGCTGCAAGTGTGCTGTTCCCTCATGCTCATCATTAATTGAGAATAAGCCAAGTACTGCCATTTTGTACATCCCAAATATTTCTTCAGCAGTTAATAAGGTCATTCGTGCCATTCAACGATCTTTAATACTATTGTTGGATTCTAGAGTGGACAAAGAAGGAATGGCATTTCAATATGAAGTGCTAAACCCAAAGGAAAGGAGCCCATATTAATTAAATTATACAATGTTTTCACAGGCTGTTACCGTTGAACTAAATCAGGAGCCCAGTAGAATTCCAGTAGGTGTCCTCAGTTTTCCATACTCTTGGAGATTAAATGAGCCAAAAAGAAACAAAATCAATGGTATTAAATATTTTTAATATCTCTGAATAAAAATACTGGTGTATTCAGTTGACACAATGTTCATTACTCATATCTTTAGTAGATAACAATGCACAAAATTAAACATACTTTGGTACAATCAGTCATTTCTTGCTGGTCAAATGTATATTAAGAGTTAACGTTTGTTCCTGCTAACTGTTTCTACATTCTTCAGGGAAGATGCATTATCATCTGGTATGCTAAATCTATTAATAATCAACTTATTCCAATGGAATAGAGGCGAATATAATAGAATGTGTTATCTGCATAGCTGTTATTATTATTTTTCATTTACTTAGCAAGAAGTGATAGTGAAAACTGAATTGAATTGTCAGGTGAGATTATGTACTCAGGTACCTAGAGTAGCACTTGAATCTAGACTTTATTGCCTCAGTTAGTAGGTGTGCTACCCATTGAGCCATACTTGATATCCTATCCAGAAACACCAATGGCCTACACATTCATTAAATGATTCCAAGCAGCTTCTATTATTTGTCTTCATGCATGTAATGTTATTCTAATTGTCCCACAGCTCACTGTCACTGTAGCTTATCATTTACACAGCAACATAAGTTAAATAATTTTCAAAACTGTATTGTGCATGTAGTAAACAATGATTATCAAATTTCATGTCATTTGATTTTAATACTTGAAACCTTCATGCACCAAAATTGTTGAAAATAAAAAGAAATATAGATCTAAAATGGCTGCAGTGACACCTGACCAAAAATACAGACAAGCTTTGTTAGACAAATATGAGATAAACAAAACTTGAAGTGAACATTTCAAAAGGTAGAGGAGCTGAGCTCTTTTGTCTGTGGCTTACCCAGTTTGCAAGAATACATTGAAGACAAATTCAGAAATTTACAAATGAGCCCTTTTTCAGCAGCTGTCTATGAGAAGGGCAGAGAGAAGGAATGATGAACTAATAACAGCAGGACCTGTTTCCTCGTCATTATCTTGAAAGACAGGACCCGATGAAAACACAATTTGGGAAAACAATCATTCAGCAAGAGCTTGAAGTATTTTTAAATGCTGCTGATGCTGAGGATCCAAGACAACAAATTAACAATTATGATCACGAGTTAACAATCTAATACCACAAGGACTCTAATGACTTTTGAACTATGTAGACTTTATTCTTTCAGTCTGTATCAGATACTCTGTCCTTTTTGAAAATTTTATACCTGTGTTTGTGTGGGTGTTAGATATCAGGACCAGCCTTGTGGATCTTCCCTGAACTGCTTCCAATGCATGTATATCATTTCTTAAGTAAAGAGAGCAAAATTTACCACAATACAATGGTCCCAAAACATTAAATACACCTTCTCACTTGTAAAATGAAGGATTTGAGCCTATGTTCTCTGGGTTAGCCTAGGTTTACTGGATAACTAATTTTGTAGATTACCACCATTTATCGGTTTTAAAACCAATCAATAAATTTCCCTTATCTACTGAAACAGTTCATGTCCAAATGTAGCAGCACCAGAACAATAACCGAGCTTGAAGTGACAAGTGGCAAGTGAGCTTTGCAACACACAAGTGCCAGGCAACAATCTTCTATAAGAAGAGACATCTCATCATTGCCACTTGACATTCAATTCCATTATTAACATTTTGGGGATTATCAATAAAGACTGACTGCCAAGCCAAATATATACAGTGACTACAAAAGCAGGTCTGAGGCTCAGAATCCTGTAGGAAGTAGCACACCTCCTAACTCTGCAATGTCTGTCTACCAGCTACAAGGTAGAAGTCAGGAATGTGATATAATACTACCTTGCCTGGGTGACAGTAACCCCAGCAACACATAAGAAGCTTGACATCATTCAAGACAAAGTCACCTGCTTGATTGGTACTACATCCACAAACATTCACTGACCCTCTGTAACAGTAGTGTGTATTATCTAAAATAGAAACTGTGGCAATTCACCCAGGTTCCTTGGACAACACCTTCCAAACCCATGATCACTGCCATCTAAAAGGACAAGGGCAGCAGATACATAGGAACACTACCACCTGCACGGTCCCCTCTAAGCCATTTATCATACTGTCTTTCCAAATGTATCACCATACCTTCAGTGTGTGTGGGTCAAAATCCTGTAATTCCCTCCCAAGCAGCATTGTGAGTTTACCTACCCCAAAATGGATTGCAGCAGCTCAAGAATGCAACTCATCATTGCCTTCTCAAGGGCAATTAGGAATGGGCAATAAATTCTAATCCAGCAAGTGATTCATCCCTTGAACAAATTTCCAAAAAAAACAATCTAGCATATAGATTTGTCTTATAGAAAGGCAAAGTCCATATCATGGAGATCGCAAATGTTTGTGAGAAGCTATGATCGAGATCATTGCTTCATGAAATCCAGGCCAAAACATAATGTCCCAGCTTCTGGAATTAAATGATTGCCCAAGTCTGAGCGCATGACTCATCTGCATATGTTATTTGTTACATAACCAGTTTGAACATTTTCCACAGGAACTAGATTTTACTGATAATACTTTAGAAAAGATTTTTTTTGCAAAATGTAATAGATTTTGATCAGTAAGTGACTATTTTGTTTGATCTGAATGCAAGATATCTTCTCAAAGCATACAGAGGCCATAGTCGAATGATGAAAGGGAGTACAAAGTTAAAAATCATGCAACACCAGGTTATAGTCCAATAGCTTTATTTGGAAGCACTAGCTTTCGGAGCGCTGCTCCTTCATCAGGTGGTTGTGGAGTCTTATTCTCCATAACCACCTGATGAAGGAGCAGCGCTCCGAAAGCTAGTGCTTCCAATTAAACCTGTTGGACTATAACCTGGTGTTGTGTGATTTTTAACTTTGTACACCCCAGTCCAACATGGGCGACTCCAAATGATGAAGGGGAGAATCTGGTTTCTGTATCCCTGGAGTTGGAGATGTTGTTCGATCATATCTTCTGAGACACACCATCCAATTTTACATGCCCCCACCTACCCAGAAACCTTTCCCAGCAATCGTAAAGTTCTAGGCTCTGAGAAATTGACACCCAAATCCCAGTCCAAAGTTACACCAACTATCAGATTGGAATAGTTGATGTTAATCTCAAAATAGCACAGTGTTTGTTATGAATTAAACACTGGTATAGAACTGAAATGACATGGTACTAAAGCAAAGTATTGCGCATACCGACAAACTGATATAAAAACAGAAAGTGTTGGAAATAGTCAGCAAGTCCAGAAATGGGGCGAGGTAAGGGTTAATGTTTTGAGGGCTGTGATCTTCCATCAGAACTGAGGACAAGTTAGAGCAAGTGATAGAGACTGGGGAGAGGGGGATGAACAAAGGTAAGGTCTACGATATAGTGGAGTGCTGGCGAGATTGAGTGGCAAAAATCTCAAGAATAGAAACCCTAAGGGGAATGGTCATGGGTCAAGTAAAGGAACAAAATATGTATCCAGATGAGGTGTGAAAGGCCGGATGGTAGACATCTGAATGCAAAGTGAAGGAATAAAGAAATTAATGAAAAAGGAACTAAGTAGAAAATAAAACATCAAGACAAGATGAGTGAAGAGGTCTTGATCTCAAATATTGAACTCAGTCTCACATTTTGACACTGAGACATTGAGTCACACAGACTAGGATTCTGTTGAGACAACAGAGGTACTCCCCACCACCATGGAGGACTCCCTATCAAACCTGTGGGAAGGCCCAAGAGGTTCAAGCAGGAGTGGTGGTTGCAAAGCAAAGAAGAGTGAAGATGGGACAAGGAGTTTGGGGTGGGGGTTGTAGGGAGACTAAGGACTGCTGGTGGAAGACAGAGGTTGGGAGTTGAAATCAGAGGCTGGATGCTGACTTTCAGTCACCTCCTGAGGCTGGGTCCTTCGATCGGGTTCAAAGTTCCTGAATACATGAAAAATCCTGCAGGAGGCCGCTAGCAAACCCAGCACTTTTACAGATGGAGGAAAACTGTGTGACTCCCATTAAAGCCCTGAGCTCCCCACTGAATGGCCATGAGCTTAGGGGTAATGAATACCAATAGACTAACTACCAAATTCAATCATCATTCTGCAGCCAGGAAACCCATGATAATCTCTGCCAGTCTCCGACTTAAGCACGGGAGGTTTTCTCGCCATCTATATGGGGCATCTCCCATGACTAAGTGGTCACCATGGGTTCCCACTTTGATGGGCTCAATTGGAATCTGACTGCAATATTATGAAATTCCTATGGGTTGTACCATCATTGCTGCTGCTGCTATCTCCTTTCAACATGGAGCTGCTGCTGTAAACACTATCTAGCAAGCCACCAGTGAGCAGCCATGCTTCTGACCTTACAGTAAACAGAAGGTCTTTGAGGAAGCAGCTGACTTGGAACACTGGCCTGAAGAACTCCAGTAGTGATAGCTTATGACCAAAATAAGCACCTTCTCCACTATTGCAAGGCAGGTTCCCATCCAAATAGAGATTATGGTTAATTGTCATCATATCGTTCACTTAAAATGACCCAGTCCATTGATGGATCACATTTCAATTCACTTTTGCCTCAACCAATAATAGTTTTTGTTGTCCTTCTCAGTGGAGAAGAAGTTAGAAGTGTTATGGTATGTTGGTCCATCAAGGCATTCACAACAGTCTGTCAGCAAACTGGGAGTAGCCTAGGATAATGGGGAGGACAAGACTTGAGCCACCTGCCCTAGAATCTAACTTAGATCCATTATTGACTGAGGTCTATGAATGAATTCTTTGTTCTTCCGTTGATAGCAGGCAGAAAGCAAGGAGGGATTTACAAGAAAAATGATACTTTAGGATAAATGAAACCCACAATAAAATTTAAATATTACCCCATCACTGATGATTTGGTCTGAATTTTTATCTAGCACCCACTTCCTGCTTCCCCCATCCCCTGAGCTCAAATACATAGCTTCAAGTCAGAACTGTCAATGACAATATATTGTCTTTAAATTAGATTCAGATATAAATCCAAAGCTTTCACAGAGCTTAACAAATTATATTAGCTCTTTGGAAGAGAATGCAGTATTGGAATCAAATCCACCTAATAATATAGAAATTAGCTGTGATTTGGACACAAGGGAAGAAATCATAGCAAATCATAGCTGAGTTGGCAATTTTAAACTTGTGCTTTCAGCTGGTATAGCATAACTTTCTACTGATTTGCTGTGTGGGCAAATTTTGCAAGTAAAATTAAAAGATCCCATTTTTCTTTCCAGTGTGTTGCAGGACAGTTCTTAAATTTGGTATTTGAGGGATGATGGCTGAAGCTGCGGACTATTTGGTGAAAACGTAGCTGTGGTCTTCAAATTGCATTTCCGATTAGTTGGCAAGAGATACTTGAAAACTGCATTCCTTGTTGAATATGGATATCAGCTCAAAGTACTCCGGCATAGAATGTTGCCAACTCTGGAGAAAGGTCACAGTTGAATTGCTGCCAGCAATGACAAGTCATGAAATAGAAGGGTGTGGTGCAGTTTCTGGAAGTAACAATAAGATCCAGAAGCAGCAGAGGAACTGGCTACAGAGCAGGAAAATCAGTTTCTAACTAAGAATCTCACTGAAGTGAAACAAAGCTTTTTCTTTGGAAGACGGCAGAGGCAGCAGGGTAGGAAGTGTTTGGGCTCCTGGCCTATCCGTTCTCTTGCTTCTTTCCATTTTTAATTTTTTTTCTTCATTTTACTTCTGAATCAAATTCATTATTCTTCTTTCTGCGGCTGCAGTGGTGAAGAGATATTGCAGGAAGCTGTTGAGCGGTGGATCCGATCCATTCCTTGTGGCCATAGCAGTTACATCCTGAGCAACAGCTCCAGAGTAGATGAATTGGAGTCCATTCTTTTCCTCTGATGTTTTGGTGGCATCTGCAACAGCGGTGGAGTGAATGATCTCTCGAGTGAATTATTCCTCGGTCCTCAGGAGCTAATTTGGATGGTCAATCTGTTCTCAGAACTTGAGATGAGCCTCAGTATTTGAGAGTTGGGACAGTCTCCTAGCTATGGCAGCAGGAATATCGGCAGTGATGAAGGGGCTTTGGCAGAGCTGATTTTCTGGTCCGGTCAGCTGTGGAGGGGGCTGCTTCAGCGTGCTTCCTCCCTGGTGTTGTATCCTCAGGGCAGCTACAGAATGTGGTGGCGTCCTGTAGCCACCTAGGAAATCAAGAAGCCATGTATGGAACAACAAAGGAAATTTGTCCCAGCTTTGAATGATTTATTTTTCTTTATAATTTATGTAAATAAAATGGTGCTAGCTTATGGTGACACACACATTTTACTATATTTTCAAAAATATATTATTATTACTATTACTATAGCCAATTGTTTTAAAAAATTAATGATCTCTCGAGTGAATTATTCCTCGGTCCTCAGGAGCTAATTTGGATGGTCAATCTGTTCTCAGAACTTGAGATGAGCCTCAGTATTTGAGAGTTGGGACAGTCTCCTAGCTATGGCAGCAGAAATATCGGCAGTGATGAAGGGGCTTTGGCAGAGCTGATTTTCTGGGTCCGGTCAGCTGTGGAGGGGGCTGCTTCAGCGTGCTTCCTCCCTGGTGTTGTATCCTCAGGGCGGCTACAGAGTGTGGTGGCGTCCTGTAGCCACCTAGGAAATCAAGAAGCCATGTATGGAACAACAAAGGAAATTTGTCCCAGCTTTGAATGATTTATTTTTCTTTATTTTCACCACATTCCATTGCTTGGCCCAATACCTCCATTCCGGTTAGATTCACACATGTATTGGGACATAATTTTTAACCGTTTCACCACACCAATAAACAAGGAATTGAGTCACATTTCTTTGATGGAAGGAGAAATACTTTTGCAAAATGTTATGGACACTGAAACTCTGAAGTAAAAAGAAAAAATCCTGAAAATTCTCAACAGGTAAATTGTTCCTGGGGAGTGATAAACAGAGTTCATGTTTTGGGTTGATGACCTCTGTCAGAATTGGCCTGAGGTCATGAAAGACTTATTCCATTAGCTGTTACTCGGGATAGCTGCCCATTCCCCATTGCTCCTCAATTGTTTTCTTTTTAATCTCCTTTTGATTCTGATAATTGAATCTACTTCCACCAATCCTTCAGGTAGTGCATTCCAAATTACAACAACTCAGCACATCGAAACGAAAGATTTCCTCATCTCACCTGTGGCACTGGATTGGTGTATCTGTATTAAAATTAAAACATTATTGAGTTTAGTTTGCAATTTGGTTTAGGCTCCTTGAGAGAGACTACAAATGATGTGAAAAAGCATCTAATGTCTGTGCAGAAATTCAGTGGAAGGAAACCATTTGCAGCTATACTGGCCTGAGTCTGAACAAAGAGGATAGTGTGGAGGTAGTGTTAGCACTGTAGGTGTTTGTAAGGATATTGACCAGGGAAAAGGAGAAAGGTGAGCTTGAATAATTTTCCTCTGTTTATAATGAAAACTTTCCAACTTGTCTTTTTGTCTTGTGTAATACAGTTCATTTCACCACCTTGTTTAACAAACATTTATTCTATGTGTTAGAAGTACACTGGCAGCCTCATGTGAGTGCGTGCAGTAACTGGCTCATACAGTTAAAAAAAAATACAACGTTAGGGTCTAACTAGCTAGTTTTCATTCTGGGATCTGCTTTGTCCAGTATTAACAGTAGCCAGAATTGTAACACTAACAATTTTCAGGGGATCAAGGCATACAGGAAATGTAATGTTGAGGTAGCAAGGGAATCTGGTACTTGCATCGAATTGTAGACTAGGACTAAGAAAGAGAATTGGGATTTTCACGAGCATCAAATGACTTCCTCCTGTGCTGCTATTTCTGTCAATCTATGCAAACATTCCCTGTGGAGTCTGAGTCTGTGTCCAGTGAGTGGCTTTGAAATGATGGTGTTAAACTAAATTTAGGAAAATATATCTTGTAGGACCTGTTCCAAATATTGAGCCTTTGGTGTAGCTCAGTTTGGCACAGATCTTTTTGAGCTATCCGATTTTTATCAGTTTTGTACAAACCAGTTTAATAACACATGTAAATAGGGACTCTGAGAGGTACCAGTTATATAAGCTAACTGTGCAGTGGCTTAAGCTTGAAAGGTTGATTCTCCTGCTCCTCAGATGCTGCCTGACCAGCTGTGCTTTTCCAGCACCATGCTTTCGGCACTTTTGAAAACCTCTACCTTTGGTTTGTTTTCTGAAAATTGCTCACGAACATTTAGTTCCTCAACCCTCAGTTTCTCCTCTTCATATGTTTATGGGCGGCCTTTTGGAATTTATTGCGTAGGATCTGTTGTGAAACCACAAGCAAGTATATTCAGTTACAGTAAAACAATCATTAAAAGGGAAATTCAGTAACCTTTTCAGACATCATTTGAGCAGATGCCATGTGGTCAAAACATCATGTGATTGAGCCTTCAAACAGAATGTTTCTGACTATGCTAACAATGTAGTCTTCAGCTGTTCACCCAGCTCCAGCACCCAACTCAAGAGCAGCAGTGAGCTCATAGTTGGCCATCTACTGATTTTCCAGCTCAGTAACAAAGATTGAAAAGAATACTGAATAAAATTAATTTAAATGGTCAAACATTGAAACAAAAACCAGATTAGCACAATTTAGTTTTGGAGAAGGATATTTAAATCTGGATATCCCAGCTGGACTATGATATCCAACTGTGGGTATTCCACTTGCGGAAAGAAGTCAAGATTTTTAGGTTTGGTGCAAAGGATATTTACGAGAATAGTACTAAGGACGTGAGGCTTCAGTTATGTGGAGAGACTGGAGGAGCTGTGGTCGGTCTCCTTAAAGTAGAGGAAATTGAGGGAAGTTTGAGGTTTTGTTTGCTGACACCAAGTAGCAGCAATATCTCTTAAGGATATAGTAACAAAGATTTATAAACACTAATTAATGGTACTATTTTAATGGAAGAATATATCAGGTCACAGAAATAAAGTGTAAAACAAAGTACAACTTTTATTTTATATTTGAAAAGCTCCGCATTTGTATCCACGTATACAGTTGATTATAATTGACTTGTGTTAGTCACCAATACCAACTCAAAATATTTTTTTTATAATCGAGTATATTGTGGTAATAATTGCAGTGATTATACCGAACTCAGCCAGGTGGGCTTCATAATTTCCTTATTGGGGTTGTTAATCTGGTCCAGTCAGTGAGCCTGGGATGACAGATAAGAACAGGAGTGTCAGAGGTTCTGTTCATTCTGAGAGCTGGTTCTGGGGGAGCTGCATCAGTGTCAAGAATTTTCCATGTGTATGCAAAGGGTGACATGACGAGAGTGTGATATGCTCCTGAAGAAATTCACTCACAACAGCCATCTTTGAGTTGGGGTAAGCATTTCTGGCATCATGCCATTACTTGGGAAGCTTGACTCCCTCAATCCTGCCATTGAGGACTGGGCCCAGTATGTGGAAAGAATACATTTTTTTCCTAGGAAATTGACATTGGGGCAGATGGAAAGCAATGCATTATTCAGGTGAAAACTTGTGTACCCACAACTTTTTCAGTTATTAGGAGCCTAACTTTCCCTGAGGCACCAGACACTAAAACCTTTCAAAAGTTGATGAATTTAATTAAGGAGAATTACAACTCCAAGCTTCCTCTAATTCTGAGATGTTATCAGTTTTACTCGGCATCTAGAAACTAGGGTATACTGTATTGAGATTTCTGATGAGGTTAAGACAAGAGACATGTGACTTTGGTTTAGCCTTAATGAGATGCTGAGAGACCATTTGGTATGTGGGATTAATGATGTAACCATGCAAAAGCATCCACAGGCTGAAGCCCAATTGGATTTCAAACAGGCACTACAATTGGCTCTATTGGAAAATGGGTCAAATGGATCACATGAGTTGCAGGGTATTCCAATGGAAATGAACACTCTCACCAGTCTGACTGAGCTTGGGAAACACCACTTGAGTGAAAGTATTTGCACAGCCTCACTCAGGACATATCCTGAACAAAAGAACTTTAGGTCAGCCCACAGTAGCAAGGCCCAAAACAAAGCCAAGTCTTGACCAATGTTCTTCAGGATCTGGCTGGCAAGCCATTGTAGCTGCTGCCAGTGTGCAGACTTGAGACAGCAAAAAAGTCCCACAAGATTTAAATTTAGTAAGAGATCTCATAGGCTGGTATCCAGGAGAGTGCACACCCTAGAAGGTCCACCTACAGCTGATTTGGAACAGTTAAATTGCTTAGTGACATCCAAATCAGAACCAATCAAAATAAACAACTGGTTAAATGGTCATCCACTCCAAATGGAGGTTGATACCAGTGCGGCCATTTCAGTGATTGCAGAACCAACCTTTAACAAAATTCACTCTGGACTAACCCTTCAGTTTGCGCAAAATCTTGCTAGACTAAGAACTATACTGGGGAACCTATACACATTAAGTGTACAACTTTGGTTCCAGTCTCTTATGTGAAATAACAATTTCAGTAACCACGGATTGTAGTAAAAGACTAGGGCTCAAACTTGATGGGGCCAAATTGGTTGGGAAAGATTCATCTAGATTGACTCAACGTTCTTCGATTAGAAAAGGTCTGCCTGAGTGTTGTCTTAAGTAAATACCTAGACTTCTTCAGGAAGGTCCAGGAACTATCATATGAGAAGGCTAGCATGCATGTTGACCAGGAAGTAACTCCATGATTCTGCAAGACCTACTTAGTGCCATTTCCCTTACGGGCAAAAATAGAGGCAGAGATCAGAAGGTTGGAAAGGGAAAGCATCATCAAACCAGTCCAGTTTGCGGAATGGTCATCACCAGTTATACCGATTGTGAAGACCGATGGGCCTTTGTGGGGATTTTAAACAAATGGTAGCCCATTTTTCATAGCTGGATGATACCTTATCCCTTGCCAATAGGATTTAACCACAAAGCTGGCAGAGGGGCTATCCTTCAAAATTATGATTAGGTGAGGATTCTCAGAAGTATGCAGCCATTAATACCCATAAGGGTTTGTACTAATATACAAGACCACCATTTGGGGTATTGTCAGCCTGTACAATTTCTCAGTGGACAATGGAGAACATTTTACAAGATTTACCCCAGGTCACCATTTATCTAGATGACATGCAAATAACAGGGAAGACCAATAAGGAGCACTTAGAGAACTTGGACAGAGACTTTAGACATTTCTTTCTGGCTGGCATGTGCCTTAGAATGGAAAACTGAGTGTGCCAGGCACCCCAAGTGACCTACTTGGGCTACAGAGATGACAAGACTGGGTTACACCTGCTGGATGATAAACTGGGGGCAATCAAAAGTGCTCCGGTTGCCAAATCTGTCCCGGAGCTTAGGTGTTTCCTTGGGCTGGTGAATTATAATGGAAAGTTTATACATCACCTTGCCTCCATCCTGACACGTTTGCGTCAAACATTCTTAACCCCCTTAAAACAAGGTCAGCCTTGGAAATGGTCACATTGCAAAGCCGTAGCTTTCAGGGAAGTGAAGAAACAGTTATCATCCTCTAAGGTGTTTGTACATTATGACCCCGAGTGAATTCTGGTATTGACATGTGATGCCTGTCTGAATGGCATCAGGGTATTATTTGCTAATAGGTGGCCCAATGGAGAGAAACACCCAATAGCGTACCCATCCAGGATTTTGGTTAATGTCAAGTGGAAATGCACTCAGATAGAGAAGGAAGGTTCGGCAGTTGTATTTGGAGTGCAGAAGTTCCACTAATATCTTTACTGATGTAAATTTATAATAATAACAGACCACAAGCCCTTGTTAGGTTTACTTAAAGAGGACAAGGCCGTGCCACCCATAGCTTCAGGCTGAATTCAGAAGTGGACTATAATACTAAGTGTGAAAAATTACAAGTTGGAACTTGTAATTTGGGAGGCCAAATAGCAAATGTGAATGCATTAAATTAAGTCGCCTCCTGTTGGCAGATACACCATCGGTGGTACTGCCACGAGATGAGTCTGTAATGATTTTAAATTTTCTGGACACATTTCCAGCTAACAATGTCATAGTTTGGATGCAGAAAGATCCGATCCTGGCATAACTGAAACAGCTGGTGATGATGAGGGAAACTGAAGAGACGTCACAACCAGAATTTAAACCTTTTTGGAAGTGGACAGATCAGATTGCAGTAGAGGATGACATATTATTATGGGGAGCAGGAGAGATTGTTCTGAGCAAAGGTGGTCACCAGATACTGGCTGAACTCTACCAAGGAGAAAGTGAGAACTGCAGATGCTGGAGAGTCAGAGTTGAGACGTATGGCTGGAAAAGCACAGCAGGTCAGGCAGCATCCGAGGAGCAGGAGAGTCGATGTTTCAGTCATAAGGCCTTCATCAGAAATGTGGAGGATGAAGAGGCTTGAGAGATAAATGGGGGTGGGGCTGGGGCTGAGGGTAAGGTAGGTGGGACAGCGATAGGGTGCAGTGAGAGCTAATTTTAATAGGTCGGTGAGGAGGGTGGTGTGGATAGTGGGAAGGAAGATGGATGGGTAGGTCAAGTCAAAAGGTCAGTGTCAATTTGGAAGGTTGGATCTGGGATGAGGTGGGGGAGGGGAGATTCAAAACAACTGAAGTCAATGTTGATGCTGTGTGGTTGAAGGGTCCCAAGGTGAAAGATGAGGCATTCTTCCACTAGTTGGTGGGTGGCTCGGATTTGGCAGTGGAGGAGGCCAAGGACTTGCATGACCTTGAGGTGTTGAAGTGGTCGGCCGTAGGGTGGTGTGGTTGTTTAGTGTGTCCCAGAGATGTTCCCTGAAACATTCTGCGAGTTGGCGCCCTGTCTCCCCAATGTAGAGGAGACCACATTGAGAACAATGGACTCAGTAGATGAGGTGGGTGGATGTGCAGGAAAATCTCATCCAGATGTGAAAAGATCCTTTGGGGCCTAGGATGAAGGTGAGGGGGGGAGATGTGGGCACAGGTTTTACACCTTATGTAGAGGCAGGGAAGGTGCCAAGTATGAAGGCTGAGTTGGTGAGGGCTGTGGACCTAACAAGGGAGTTGAGGAGGGAATGCTCTCTGTGGAATGGGGAGACAGGACACCAATGCATGCAGCATTTCAGGGAACATCTCTGGGACGCATGCAGCAAACAACCCCAGCGCCCTGTGGTTGACCACTTGAAGTCCCCCTCCCACTCGCCCAAAGACATGCAAGTCCTGGGCTTCCTTAACTACCAAATCAAAGCCACCCACCAAGTGGAGGAAGAACACCTCATCTTCCACCTTGGAACCCTCCAACCACTCCACTTCACCATCGATTTCACCAGTTTCCAAATCTCCCCACCCCCTAGCTGATCCCAGATCCAAACCTCCAACTTGGCACCATGCTCTTGGCCTGACCTCGCACCCCCACTCTCCTATTTATCTCTCATCCCTCTTCCTCTCCACATTCCTGATAAAGGGCTTACATCTGAAGCGTTGACTCTCCTGCTCCTTGGATGCTATCTGACTTCCTGTATTTATCCAGTGCCACCTTTGTCGACTCTGAACTCCTCCAAGGCCATCCTACAGTTTCCAAAGTGAAGATGTTGGTGAGAAATTATATCTGGTGGTACAGATTGGATGCAGATATAGCTGGGTTGGTGTTGCAGTGCCCAGAGTGCCAACAAGGACAAAATTTACCACCAGCAGCTCCCCTACATTTGTGGCAATAATTGGGCAAACCCTGCACTCAGTTAACTACACAGGTCCTTTCATGGACTCAGTGCTCAGTCCAATGGTTGGACATGCATAGAGTTCATTCATCAAACACAGGGATGATGATATAAAAACTGCGCATCTTTTGCAATACACGGTCTCCCGGAAAGCATTTGTCAGAGCTAATGGGCCATTATTTACTAGCAGGAAATTTGAGTATGTCTTAAAGTCAAATATGTCTGACACATAAGGATTGCTCTGTACCATCATTCAATGGTCTGGCAGAAAAAGTAGTCCAAACTTTGAAGACAGGCTTAAAGAAACAATTTACCACTTTGCTGGATACCAAACTGTCCCAGTTCCTGTTTGATTATAAGACCACCCTTCATGCAACTGCAAGGATAGCTCCAGCAGAGTTGCTAATGGGGAGAAGATTCCACACTCGGTTAAACCTGATATCCCTGGACCCATGGGCAGAGGGTGAAACGGCATCAGAAACGCCAATGCTGGATATAAGACCCCACTAAGTGAGAGAGACAGTTTATTTCAGGGAACAAAGTTTGACACAGGAACCACAAGAATGGTCCTGCTTGGGTAAGAGGCATTGTCAATGTGAGGTCAGATCCAGTGATGTATAAAGTTTGGATGGGTGCAATGGTCCTGAACAAGTACATGCACCAAATGAAAGATGCAAACTCTCAAACGGTGTGGGAATGAAATGTGTCCGGTTACTTGACAGCCTTTCCAACAGTTTGGGAACCTGTGGGTTCTCCCTCTCCATCAAGCGTTGAAGGTACCTCGACATCTGAAATGGACATGGCAGATGTTACCACCTCAATGCCTTTGCCACCTGAGAAGGAGAATGACTTTCTTCCGAGATGTGCCAAATGCAAGAGGCGAGGAACTGCGCTAAACGCTGCCCATATCAGAGACAGAGATGGAGGAGCCTGATCTAATGTTAAAATGCTAAAAGTGGTAGGGAGAAGCTGACTTGCTTTTGCAGAAAGTAGCATGACGAACGGTCTCTTCCCATCACTTTTTTTTGATAAAACAGGCTAAATTCATTGCTCCCTTGAACAGCATAGGAAATGCCAAAAAAGTGAGATTAAAAATCAAAATCTTCTTGTTGAGAAGAAATTTCTCAAGTTTCCTTTTATGGTTCAGATGGTGACTTGAGAATCTTGTATTAAGTGACAGCTACCTTATTTCCATGCAGTTATGTCTCACTATGAGACCAACTCTTGTCTTGTTTCTATACAACTTCCAATTCTCTCCAAGCCAGAGGAACGGACAGCACCAATTCTTGACATGAAAGTCAGAGCAGTCACCTGGTAGCGCAGTTCTCTGCTTGCTTGTTCATCCAACTCTGTCTTCACGGTCCCTACACGCTCCCTGTACATCATCGTCTTCCACTCTTCGTCATTACAAGTCAGCATTGGCAAACCACCAGTCCTACCACATCAGCAGGCCTGCTCTCAGTTCAACTCTCACACCACTGCAGCCCTTCAGGACTTGACTTTGGAACAGGAAGCACAGAGCAGTGGAAAGTTTTATTGTTTGGGAGGTGAGGTGGGTGAGAATCATTCAGTGATTGGACGCAGGCAAAATTGCAGTCCATGAACCTCAGTGAGAGGTGACTTAGTCAGACTGAGTAGTGCCCAACTGGGTATGAGAAGATGGTGTCACTTATTCTTGCAGAGTGCAGAAGATCACTGAGCTGCTTTCTGCACTGCTGGGCATTCTGTTTAGTTCAGGACACAGCACTGACCAGTGCTTCTGTCTCAGTCCAAGCTGTCGATGGTGTGGTCTTCTGTGACAGTTAACAGGGTGAAGCACTGACTTCCTCTCCACCAGCCTCGACGCCAGCACCTTCAGGTCCCTGTTGGAAAAGCAGACAGCTAACCTGCCTTTCAACAGAGATGACTTTAACTGATAAAGAAAAAGTTAAGAAATATTGGTATGCATTCTGAGGCATTATTGGGGACCAGGAAAAGCAGCACTGCACAGACAAATTCTGCCCTCTTTATGCCTTGCTCTTGTTTTGTTTGCTACAGTGCAGCCATTTCCCTGCCTGGTCCTCCATGCATTGCAAAGTTGTATTATGCAAAGATTTTGCTTGGAGGATTTCAGCAATATAATTAAATTTACGAACTGTGTCATTACAGAGAAATACACAGACATTGTGCACTGAAACAGCCTATTAATCCCCATGGGCTCATGCTGGTGTTTATTGTTCCACATAAACCTCCTCCTGCTCCCTTTCATCCAAACTTGCTAGGCTGGTGATGCTTTTTGGTGGGAAATGTTGACCCTGCTGAATAATACATTAGATATTGTTGGATAAGTCAATAAATCACAAGTACTGCAGACATTCCTCATATAGTCTGGGGGGAGGGGGCAGGGGTCAGAGATCTACAGGCAATAACAGTATGGATCATGTGTTTGTAGTAAGAATGCTGTTCTTATGTTATAGATGTCCTTACAACAGGGTGTGTTTGAAACAGTTTCTGTGCTGCCTCAGAGCCTGCAGTGATGATTGACCTCAATCATTACCACTTGGCAAGCCAAGGCCTGTTGGTACAATTGGTGGCATAGCAGTGGTTGCAGGTTGTCTGCCTCTGCTGCTCTCTGATATCCCTGATGTATCCTTTGTCAGCATTCACCATTTCAAGCAATAGTTCTGACTAGGCATGCTTTAAAAGCATGACTGCTTGTGGCTCTGAATAAAATGACTGTGCCTTTTAAAAACTCCAATCTCCATATGGAAATCTGACATGTTCTTTTTAATAATATTTGTTTTACCGGAATTTCATCCAAGTCGTAGGAAATGTGCAGCTGCATAGTTAATTACGCACATGATTTTTGCATGATTCAAGCCCCTTTACATTCCATCTAAGTAGTTTTTGGTCAGAATTAGTCATGAGAAATTTACTTGTGCTTGGACCAAAACATTTTGAAGTGTCAGAACATAGTGTCCACTCAAGATCCTCGTCCTACCATTGCTGGTAAAACATCAGCCATGCAGTAAGGCCCAACAAGAAGGCTGTAGCTCCAGGGTGCTTATCTCATTCAAGGGCATTCTGTGTCTAATCAAGGAACGCAGCACTGGGAAGTGGGACTCACTGAACACTGCCCCATGCTCTTGTGACTGACACCCCTGAGCCCAGTGATTCCCCTTTTGCCAACAGTCACCCAAAGTGGCCTGGGATCCGGTAACAATCATAGGCCTCAAACTGGCAGCAAAGACCATCCCTTGCTGGGATAGTTGTTCAATATAGTTACTGGTCTCTGATTGACCAGCAGCTCTTGGCAGGCAGGGCTTCCATTTCTGAGTTCCTTGATCCTGGAGAAAGGGGGTTGCTGTCCAATTGAGTGCTTATAATTCATGTAATGGAGTCGACCTTTCCAAAAACGAGCAGGATGGGGTGCTCTCAGTGGCCTTTCAGCTAATGCCTCAGTTAAATACTTTCATTTCTTTGTTTGACCCAATACCAACCCATTTTGCATTGCTATGCTTCCTTCATTCCTGTTCTCATTTTATTTCTCCTGCTTTACATCCCATCACAGGGCCCCCATTTAGGTCTTTGCCCCTTCTGCTCCTTTTTTGTCTCTGTACCTGGTTAAATGTGTGGCGTCTCTAACCTTTTCGAGTTCAGACAAAAAGTCATTACCCTAAAATGAGGTCTGGGATTTTCCATTTACAAATCAAGGTATGGCGGGAGTTAACTTAAAAAGGCACAATTTCCACCAAGGTGCCTATGAAAGCTCTTTAAACAGAAAATATCAGCCCTTTATGAACGGACACTAAGATCTTGCTATCCTCTTTAGCAAAAATAGCAACAGTGATTTTCCTTAGTTCTAGCGTTGTCCTTTTCTCCTGCAGCTGCTGACTTCTGTTTAGTGGATCATGCAGTGTAGACATCTCCGACTCACCATCTACATCGCTGGAGGGTTTTGTTTATGGATCAATCTGAGCAAAGCAGTGGATTCAATCAGAGAGTGGTGGAGAGAAGTCATCTCAAAGTGAAAGGGTTTGTGAAGACATATTTAGCGGTGGCATCATCCTGGAGGATTGTGGAAATTGTGCAGGATTGTAAGTTAAATGTGGTGAGCGCTGGGGATGAGGGAGGTTTGGGGGTGTCACTGGGGGAAAGAGTGAGACCAGATCAGCGTAACTTTGGAGGGAAAGAAAGACGTGCTGGAAAACGAGGCTAAACCACAGTGATCAGTGAGCAATAGCTTGAAGAGGCCACTAGGTGGTAGTGTCCATACATGATGTGTGTTTTTTTGGTGTGTACATGATGTGTATACAAAATGGTGTGGAATGACAATCATATGAAATTAATTATAAAGTCATCAGCTCATCAAAATGATTATCATTGTGAAGGTTTTCATTATTTTGCACAGGAAAGCAGGGAGGAAAATGGCCAGTTAAAGAGAACTATCTCCTTTTTTAACTGTTAAATGCACAAGAAAAACCAACAAATTTGGGAAATCACAATTTCGATATTTACCCAAGTATTTACTCAAGCAAAGTATTGACTTTGCATTAATCTGTCAAGACCATCATTATTGTAATTTATTAACATTTAAAAATAAACAACATGTTCATTGCTTTATGCATTTTATTCTAAACACCTTATTACAGTCTTCAAATATTAAGATTTGTTTTGCAGGATACATAAAAGCTGTTCAGCAATTTGATAGCATTCACTTGGGAATCTTGTTTTATATGGAGGATGATGCAGGGTGGCTTTGGTAGATAAAAAAAATTGCCCTCTCCAGTCTTGGCTCATGGCTCTGGTCAAAATATCTCCCAGTGATTCTGAAGAGAGACAGATTGAGGCCTGTTCAGCTACTGGAGTAATTATAGAATGCAATTTTTAGACTACCAACGGCATGAGTTCACTGTCTGGAGGGGCCTGCTGGGGTTCTGCAATATGTTCCAGCACAACTTCCACATCTTGAATCCTGCTTAATAGTCATTTTGCAGCGAAAGTCTTACAATTGTTTTTCAAGACCTATTGCCTTTAGACAGGCTGACAAACCAAAAAAAAATCAATCAGTAGTTGCTGCACTATTGCTGGTAGAAAGCAACAAACTGAATCAGCAAAATTGGCCTGTACCTGTGCGCACCATACCTAAACAATAGTGCAGAAGAGGCAAAAGTGGGCCAAACCCAGCTGGAAATTTTAGTTTGCCAGATTCCCTCCTGCATAATGTCATGGAATATGCCATGAAGTTCTGCCAAAAGTGGGAAGAGTGTAAGTGAGAGCAGTGCAACATTATCCATGAAACTTGCCTCCCTTCCAGGGTGGGTCTGGATTTTCCAGAAATTCAAGCTTAATCTCCAGGACACTGCTCTTAGCAACCAGGGGGGAAAATAAATCCTGGCGGCATTGACAATTTTTATTACTTTATGGTTTTATTATGACATTCTTTGTTGATGTGTTATAGAGTTATTGGAAATGGGTGGGGGGAGGTGGATAAGAAACTCTGTGTGTCTGAGTTGTAACTAGGAAATGGTGAGGTGAAACTTCCAGGAAATGGTGTGATGAAACCTCCAGGACAATGCTCTGAGTTGGCAACTCCAGGCACCATACCTCCCTTTTTATCTGGTGTTGCTTGTCCTCTGGACTACAATACTCAGTTCTGAAAACTAAATACAGTATCAGCAGAGGCCCAAACCAGAAGGCACTGAAGTTAAACAAATATTTCAGCAGGCTTTTCTTGTTTGGGAAACGTTAACATCAGGGGTATTGCTTCTCCCAGTCCCCACTTTGAGGTGAATGATAACATTTTCTCAAGCCCATGGCTGAGGATTTGAGATAAGTCAAGAGGGCCCCCACAGCCTCTTTTGTATGGAGAATTCCACTTGGAAGTCCAGCATAAAGAACTGTATATCTGAACATTCCTCTTAGCCTTTCTTGATGATGTTAGGAGGGAGGAGAAAAGGAAACAGATAAAATGAATACATATAAGAGCAGATTGAGGAGAGTAATGAGTGATGCAGTGAACAGAGACAAAAAACACTTGCATTTATATGGCAACTTTCATACCTCAGGATGTTCCAAACCATTTTAGAGGCAGTGAAGTAATTCTGAAACATGGGGGTCTGTGCTGTGAAGTCGGAAATACAGCAGCCAACTTATACTCAGCAAGCTCCCACTCACAGTAATGTGATAATGACCTGATCTTATGACTTTGAAGGTGAGACAAATATCGGCCGAGGAAAACTGTACTGCTCTTGTTTGAGCATTATGGGATTTTTATATCCATTTAGTTTAAGTGTCATGTAAAAAATAGCACTCCAACAATGTAGCAGTTCCTCAGTGCTGCCCAGGAGTGCCAGCCTTTATATTTGTGTTGGGACTCGAAACACAACCTTCAGACGCAGAGGTAAGAACATTATCAACTGAGCCACAGTTGACAAAAATATACAAATAAAATTTCCAAAGGCTAACTACTAATTGATGAACTGATCAACATGCTTTTCTGTGGAACTGCAATATTTCAACTTGCTTTTCCATAAATGAACTCCTGCCAGCCAAGTGCAGGGGATTGTTTGTGACATTCTGCTGCATCAGATAAATTAATAGCGAAAGTCACCATAGTCCTAGAGGACCATAGACTGCTCTCTCATCAGAAAGTGTGAGTGAGAGAGAGAGAGAGAAAGAGAGAGAGATGACTTGTTGTGAATTTGATCTGAAGGTCACTATCTCATGCAAGGGGTGAGGTTGAGAAGCTGGAGCCTTCATGATGACCTCTGCCAGCATGGAAATTGAGCCTGCACTGTCAATATCAATGGACTGCTATTGAGAGCTGGTCAGATAATTCTTTTCCCACAGATGCACCTTCTCAATGGGAAAGAGCATCAGAATCTTGTGAAGATGGCAGGGTTTGTTTAGGATTTAAGCAGCTATAAACTGTACTCTTGTACTTGCTGTCAACCTTTTGAATTATCGTAAACTTGTTTTCAGTTATGCTGGAAAGTGCTTTTTCTAACTATATTCTCCCTGCAGTGATATCACCCACTGTGAAAATGTAATTATAAGATGCTGTCTACAGAGGAAGTTCCAATTATAGATATTGACTCCAAAAGGTATAATAAACACATAGGATTAAGGAGACAACCTATTACTTTAAAATGAGGCCTCAATAGCATCTGCATCGTGGGTCAAATATTCTTGCTCTCTAACTCTATTTCACCCGAAGTTCATACTTGACTGCATTTATGGCATCATGGGAGGTTGATGAGTATGAAATAAATACAAAAGCATGTTATAGGTGTTCACAATTAAAAACAAGCTGGAAGAAAGTTACATTTACTGATTCACAGTGAAGCTAAGTGTGTAACATTATTTAATTTCTCCTACAGAAAATAATAAATGAGGTTCTTGTATTACATATCAGTTTTCTCATTTAAAAGTCATTATGGAAATTGTGATAAAGTGGTGGTGGAGAATATAGTACGTGCCCTACTTACATCATTTATTAAAGGTGCTTAGACATCATTGCTGCAGCATTTATGAATAAATCATTGAATTAAACTTTATTCTCGAAGTGCAGACATTGCTCTGAGCTGCCACATCTAATGTCCAGGCTATGTTGCCTTGAGTTCTAATAATGATGTGGCTCTGATGATGCTCTTAGCTAGGGAACTGCAAGGTCTTAGCACAGCAAATAATGAATGGAGGGATCTTTATGTCAAATTCAATGTTGTGACTTGAAGGGGAGATTTTAACTGTTAGCGTTCACATGCTATATTCAGTGATAGAGATCACAAGGAAAAGAAGTGTTTTCAGGTTAAACTAGCTGACTTGCTGCAGTGTGTCATAGGGATGTCATGTTCTACAGCCAGAAAACAACACAATGGGGAGAGTATATATGATGTTCTTGTTCAATCCTTGAATGAGTGTGGAGGTTCCAGTCTGGATCAGATTCACAGAATAATACAAAGTGAAATTATTTTATTTCTGTAGCTCTAGTTGTCATCCATACATTAAGGAGAAGCAGCTTCAGGCAGATGGAGAGAAACTTGGAGGTTGTAATTAGTGCATATTACAGCCTCTGTGTAAACACTGCTCAGAAACTGACCCCTCTTTTGAGTTTGATCAACCTTACCATAATTGTTTTGTTTACTTCATTAAGCAAGAGCTTCTCCTTCCCTACTATACAATCAAAATAATGTAGATGCTGGAAATATGAAATGAAAATAGAAATTGCTGGAGCAACTTAGCAGGCCATGGAACATCTGTGGTGAGAGAAACAGAATTAATGTTTTGAGTCCAATGTAACCTTTCGGCACTGATAGGGACTTGTCCTTCCCTATCACTATTTGCAGCAGGATTGGTTACAAGGAATCCAACCTCATCCTATATCCTAGTCTTTGACAGTGACCTTCCACTACTAGCTCTAGAACATGGAATATAAGGACCTTTTGTCAGGCAGAAGAGCTTGATAACTACATACAGATAATAATAGGCACTTGACTTACTAGAACTTATAGAAGCCGGATAGTTAGAATCTGGTTTGATGGAAAAAAGCACAATGTGAATTACCTCTCAGTAGGTGAGAAAGATAGGATTGCAAGGATTCACATTTGAACGTATTGTTTATTTCATCAGTGTGGCAATGGAGCTGAATTCCACAGGTGAGGAAGGAGCCCCAGCAAAAGTGGAATCAATGGGAATCGGGGGTAAACTCTCCATTGATTGGAGTCATGACTGGCACATAGAAAGATGGTTGTGGTTGTTGTAGGCAGTCATCTCAGGTCCAGGACATCTCTGCAGGAGTTCCTCTGGATAGTGTTCTAGCCCCAATCAAATTCAGCTGCTTCATCAATGACCTTCCCTCCATCCTAAGATTGGAAGTTGGAATGTTCGTCAATAATTGCTCAATGTAATTGCTCACTTGCTCAATGCCATTCATGGCTCCTCATATACTGAAGCATCCATTTCAAAATGCAACAAGATCTGGATAATATCTAGTCTTGGACTGACAAATGGCAAATAACATTCACACAACACAATGCCAGGCAATGACCATCTCAAATAAGAGACTATCTAATGACTGTCCCTTGACATTCAATGGTGTTACCATCACTGAATCCTCCATTATCAACATCCTTGGGGTGACCATTGACCAGAAATTCAACTGGACTTGCCTTATAAACATGGTGGCTACAAGAGCAAGTCAGGGGCTAGGAATACTGCAGTGAGTAACTCACCTCTTGACTCCCCAAAGTCTGTGCACCATCTACAAGGCACAAGTCAGGGGTACGATGGAATATTCCCCACTTGCCTGGATGAATGAAGTTTGACACCATCCAGGAAAAAGCAGCCCACTTGGTTGGCACCACATCTGCCAGCATCCATGTTTTCCACCATCGATTCTCAGTGGCAGCCCTATGTGCTATCTACAAGATGTACTGTAGAAATTTGCCAAAGATCCAAAGTCAACATCTTTCAATCCATGACCCACTTCCATCTAAAAGGACAAGGGCAGCAGAAAGATGACAACACTGCCCCTGCAAGTTCCACTCCAAGCCACTAACCATCCTGACTTGGAAAGTTATCATCGTTATTCCTCTGTTGCTGAATCAAGATCCTGAAATTCCCTCCCTCACGGCATTGTTGGTCTACCTAAAGCACATAGACTGCATTGGTTCAAGAAGGCAGCTCACTACCACTTCTCAAGGGCAACTTAGGATGGGCAATAAATGCTGGCCCAAGCAGTGACACCTGTTTCCCATGAAAGAAATGAAAAGGAAGCTACACAAGCAGCAGGTAATGACCATCTCAATCAAGACAAAATTTAGCCATTGCTCTTGACATTTAACGGCATTGCCATAACTGAATCCCTCACTGTCAATACCCTCGGGTTACTATGGACCAGAAACTGAACTAGCCTACCCATGTAAATACAGTAGCTACAAGAGTAGGTCAGATGCTAGGAATACTGCAGTGAGTAATTCATTTCTGACTCCCAACTCTGTATATCCACCAACTCATAAATACTCCCTACATGCCCGGATGAGTGCAGCCCCAGTAAAACTCCAGAGGTTCGATACCATTCAGGACACAGCAGCCCTCTTAATTTGCACCACAACCACAACCTTCAAAATTCACTCCCTACACCATTGATGCACAGTAGCAGCAGTGTATACTATCTACAAACTGCTCTGCAGCAACTCACCAAGGCTGCTTTGACAGCACTTTTCAAATCCATAATCTCTTCCATCTAGAAGGACAAGGACAGCAGATATATGGGGACACCACCCCTTGCAAATTTCCTCCAAGCTACACACCATCCTGACTTGGATATTTAGATTTAGATTTTTGATTTGTATTTTATTATCGTGCGTACTTAAGCACAGAAATATCGGAATACAATGAAAAGTGTACAATGTTGCCACACACGGCGCCATCTTAGGTACAAGATACCTAGGTACAAAACTTAGGCATCAAATAATAAAAGAGAGCAACAGAGTTAAAAAGTTAAGTGCTACTTAATTAATTGAATAACTAGAAAAATAAAGAAATAAAGTAATAGTTAACATTAAAATTTTTCTTTTTACAAACTAGAAAAATAAAAATAAAATGTTCAATAGTATTTCTTGTGTGCTTAGCCATGCTGGGGTCCAATCTCCTCCGCTTAACTCACTCTCTGGGAGACCTCAGCTCCCTGTTATCAACGCTGCCACCACAGACACTGGGGACCTCCCTCACCACTTGCACGTCTTGTGTTGGGCCATAATGCCATTGCTGCTGCTATCTCTGATCTCCTCCTGCTGCCTCTGGAACATGTGCTGGACTCTGCTCTCACAGCCAGCCACCTTGGACACCAGGCCGAGAGACCACCAAGACACTGTCATGGGCAGCCGAGAGACCCCTACTCCGGGATGGAAATAAATCCTGGTACACTCTTCCCAACAGCACTATGGGCATACATGCCACCCCCTGGACTGCAGGACCCCAAGAGGGTTACTTAACACCACCTTTTCCAAGGTGAATAGGAATGGGTAATAAATGTTGGTCTAGCCAGCAATACCCTGAAGCCATGAATTATTTCATTCAATAAATAGTTAAGCAATTCCTAATGAGCAGTTTCATGAGTGAATTAAAAGGCTTTGCAGAGCTCCCAGAAGCATTCTCCACCATATCTCAAGATTCAGTCCTGTGGAACAAGCGTCAACGTATGTTCCTTGTGTTGCAGTGCATTTGTGCATTTCAGCTTCAGTTATCAACAAATTTGGCTATTACAGTTAACAGGGCAGAGAACAGAAATGTTTAGAAATAGTGAATGGAACATGATAGTTCCTAAACTAAATGGTCAATATAAATGGAATGATATGCCCTTTGTTCTATTCACTGTGATATTGGGTAAATGTCGTAAGGGGAGATAGACACAAATAATTCCCTGTGAATTCTGTTGACTTCCTGCAGATTGTAGTAATCCGTTAATGTCCAGTTATTTAAAATCTTCAGCCTTTCAAATGGGCAAAGAGTGTCTTAGATAAGTATACATTAGCTGATATGGACTTTTTCCAATATTGACAAAAGGAAAAGCAAATACACTTTACTAAACAATTCAAGTACATTTAAAAATTACAACAGTTGAAGGTCAAAGTGATGCCAATTAAAACAGCTATCAGTAAATACACAACTTCCTCTGATTTCATCTTAACCTCTTCATGGAGTACCCCCTCCTGGGTAATAACATTCTTTAACATTATGATGCTGCATAAAGAGCTGAAAAATGAGTTGCTGGAAAAGCGCAGCAGGTCAGGCAGCATGCAAGGAGCAGGAGAATTGACATTTTGGGCATAAGCCGATGCTGCATAAACGCAAATTGTTGTTACTACTGTTTGATTCTGTTGATACATTAGATTGATTAGCAGAAGTTAAGTTAGAATAGAATGAGGCAAAAAATTTGAAACTTGGTGTTGACCTAATGATTAGAAAGGTCACGGGTTTTTAATATGCTGTGTTCGGTTGAAGGAATTTGTGTATTGTTTACATTAAACCTTGCAACTCAAGCTGTGATGGGCTGAACTAACACATTAACCTGGGAAAAGCTGGAGTTTTGTTTAACACTAACACAGTGAATCACATTAAAAATCACACAACAACAGGTTATAGTCCAACCAGTTTAATTGGAAGCACCAGCTTTCGGAGCGCTGCTCCTTCATCAGGTGGTTGTGGAGGGCTCAATTGTAAGACACTGAATGTATAACAAAAGTTTACAGTGTGATGTAACTGAAATTATACATTGAAAAATACCTTGATTGTTTAAGTCTCTCATGTGTTAGAATGACCACTTCTTTCACTTCTTTCATTTGTAAATCACAAATTTTTTTTAATAGTTACATTCTCAGGTTAACTGTAACAATTGGTGTCAGCCCAGATAAGATGTTGAAGGTGATGGCCCCCTGTGTTCCCTGTCCATGCCATAATGGTTAGACTGATTCTAATCTAAAAAATGAGTAAACAGAGTCTTACATGGATTCATGCATTTTTGAGCAAAGTGCAATGTAACTCTGTAAGTACAAATTCACTCCACAAACATTAATGTGAATGCATGCATGTGGGGTTTGTGTGTGTGTATCTGGGGTGGGGTGTTGTGAGTGTCTGTGAGAGAGAGAGTGTATATGTGTGTAAAGGAATCTAAGTCTGTGAGAGGGTGCGAGTGTGGGAGTGAGTGTGTCTGTAGGAGTATATGTGTTTGTGTGTGTGTGTGTGTCTGGGGTGGGGGGTTGTGAGTGTCTGTGAGAGAGAGTGTATGTGTGTGTGCATGTGCGTGAGTGTAAAGGGGTCTAAGTCTGTGAGAGGGTGCATGTGTGAGTGTGGGAGTGTGTGTGTCTGTAGGAGTGTGTGTGTGTCTGTGTGCGTCTGTGTATAGGTGTGTCTGTGTGTATAGGAGTGCCTGTGTGTGTGTGTGTGTGTCTGTGTGTGTGTATAGCGCAATGGTGGTCACCTGTAGTGTGACATGAACCCAAGGTCCTGGTTGAGGCCCTCCCTATGGCACTGAACTTAGCAATGAGCCTTTGCTCGGAACTTTTCCCAGCTGCTGCCAGTCCCGAAGTCCGCCATGGAGGATGGTCATCTAAAGGTCTGAGGTCGAATGTCCTGGACCACTGAAGTGTTCTCCAAATGGGAGGGAACACTCATGTCTGTTGATTGCTGTGCATACCCATTCAACCGTTGCCATAGCCTCTGCTCCGTTCCACCAATGTACCCTGCCTCAGGGCATCCTTACCTGCAGTGTATGAGACAGACAATGTTGGCTGAGTCACATGAGTACCTGCCATGTACATGGTGGGAGGTATCCCCACGCGTAATGGTGGTATCAATGTCCTCACTCTGACACGTCTTGCGGCGCCTACTGTGGCAGGGTTGTATGGAGTTGTCCTGAAAGCTGGGCAGTTTTCTATAAACTATGATCTGTTTGAGGTTTGGCGGCTGTTTAAAGGCGAGCAGTGGAGGTGTGGGGACGGTCTTGGCGAGGTGCTCATCCTCATTGATAAAGTGTTGCATGTCACGAAGAACATGGTGTACTTTTTCAGCTCCTGGGAAGTACTGAACAACGAATGGTACCCTGTCAGTTGCAGCATGTGTCTGTCTCTTGAGGAGGTCACTACGGTTCCATGCTGTGTATAATTTCAGTTCCATCACACTGTAAACTTTTGCTATAAATTCTGTGTCTTACAATTGTGTATTCCACAACCACCTGATGAAGGGGCAGTGCTCTGAAAGCTAAGGCTTGGACTATAACCTGCTGTTGTGTGATTTTTAACTTTATGCACCCTGGTCCAACACCGACATCTCCAACCAGTGAATCACATGATAATGCGGCCTTTTTAATCAGCTGTGATTGTCATGGAATTGTTCCGTGTAAATATCATATAGCTCGTTGGATGACATAAAAATGGTGAATAGTGAGCGTAAGTTAAGTCTTACGTCAAAGTTCATTAAAGGTTAGAGATAAGTGTTGAATTAGTATGGAAAGCATATAAAGCAGCTTGCATCTCTGCAAAAATTTGGCTAGCTCAGGGTTGATGGATCAATAGTAAGAAGGTGAATCAAAGGCGCTGATCATCTGTTCTGGACAAGTTCATGTAAAAGGGTTCACGTGTGATTGCAAGCATTGTATCGGTAAAGCCTTTGCAGTATTTTTTATAGTGTACTTATGTTAATAAAGAACATTAGGTAAATGGTATTGTTAGAACAAGCTTGGGCTACTGACTTCCAGAGTAAACCCAATGGACTAGACAAAGTGCTAATAAAAGCCTGAAGCCTATGGCTGAAAGCGAGAACTCAGTAAAAGATTCAAGCCATGTCCTGTGCTTCCATGTCACTGCATTCTCTTGGCCTTCGATGTTAAATTATTTTTGGCTTTGCACAAATGTCTAAACATTGTTTTAATGAATCCAAAGTGCTTGTTGCTCTCAAAGACTCCAAGCAAATTAGAAAAGGAACATTGCAACTATCCTGATGTGACGGTCAGACCAGAACAAGATTTCCATTTTTGAACGTGCTGCTCAACTTTCCTATTTCTGACAGTGAAAAAGCTGAAAATTGTATCTATTGTTTAATTAGATTGGGATTTCTATTTCAAGCTTGGCACAGTGAAAGAAGGCAGGGGTTTGTTGCTTGCCCAGGTTTTCATCTCTAATATGTAACTGGATGACCATCAAGTATGACCATTGTCGTGATGGCACTATGGAAGTTGGAAACCACTTCCCTTGCCCCCATGTGGAGCAGGCAGCAGCTTGAACTGCTTTTGATGTGACTGGTGAACATAATGACTTGTTCCAGGAAAGTTGTGTGTGTGTGTGTATAGGCAAGACCTGCTTGCATTTGAAGCCTCTGAACTGGTTCTATCATTGTCATTTCTCCCCATCACTTGCAAACGTGGACTATTCGGATCCATTTGAATTAATTCTTTGTCATGGACTGAGGGTCCTGCATTCAGTACCAAGGAGGGTCCCACACAAACCTTACTTAATAGGGGCAGGCTTGCAGGATATCCCCTTTGGCTAGGGTTTTTGGAAGTGTGATGGAGTGATTCTTCCGAAGTTGCAATGAGTACCTGGGTTTGTCAGCAAATGTTGTTGCTTCCTCACAGGGAGACCAGTGGATGCAGTGGCCTGTGCACACACAGGGGACAGCTACGTATGAAAGGTGCATTAATCAGTCTGAGAACCCAGTGGTCTGGTCGGACTTGACATTGCTCAACGATGTCATCATACCCTGGTGGTTGCATGTTGCTCACTCAATCTCTGGCTTTGAGTAACAGCATACAAGTCATGACACATCCCCCTGCTTGCTGCCTGCACCTTGGGGAGCCCCACTATCCTTCACTTCCCCAGCTCCTGCTCACCTCCCCCACCCCACCCCACTCCTGAGCCCATGTACCCATTCTTGTTTTCTCTTGCACTCCCTGCTGTATGACGCCCCGGTTTCTGTTGCCAGTCCTGGTCTGTTGGTTTCCATTTCTCTCCCCCCAGCCACCCCAAGACTCGATGCCTCACTCTCAAACCCAGCAGACCTGTTCCTTCACTCCATCTCTCTTTCATTTGCTTTGATTTGAACCATGTTCGATGCACATAGCTGTTTAGGATGTTGCTGGTAAGTCACAGGCACTGCGATCATGGGGTGGATTATGTGCTAAGACCTCAGTGTAAAAGGTCACTGTGGAGATTACCCATGGTTGGACTTGCTTTAGTTTTTCAGTCAATGGGTCTTTATTTAGTGTGAAGTGAAGCCAGCTCAGGAGAAAATCCAGCCTTGTAGAACTAAAGGCTGATCAGCCATCAACAGCCAAGTGTATCAGTAGTGCCACCAGGAGTTGTGGTCAATGGTAGTACTGCAGTTTGGCCAAGAAGAAGGCATGCAGTGATGGATACAGATTGCCAGTTATTTCTGGGTTGATGCTAAGACTGGCCTGAGAAATTTCAATGTTGGGAGGCATGTTGAAGAAAGTGGAAGTGAGGATCCTTTGATAGACTCTGACGTTCTGGAGAGCAGGCACCTCCTGCTTCTCACCGATTAGTAGGTCAAACATACCAAGCTGAGATTTGGGCACAGGCTTATCCTGCCATATGTTAAATCTGAGTGCTGGCAGCATGAGGTCCTTGAATGGGCATTATTTGTCCACTTAAGGGCCTCAGCTCACGACATCCCCATTGCTTATAAAATCACGATGGGCATGGGTAAATGGGATAGATGTTGGTGTGTTGTCAGTGGCATGGTGCGCTATTTTACAGGTCCACCCACCTGCTGTCCCCCAGTGGGTGATCTGTAAATGTGTGGAGAATGCTCCCTCTGCAGTTGTAGCTTCACTAAAGTCAGCTGAATTTTATTCACTTCAATAAAGTCCCCTTCCAGGCTTCTCTGTTCTAAAGAAAACAGCCCTACATTGCCACATAACTAGAATTCTCAATCCAGCTGACATTCTTGTAAATCACCTTAATTTGGTCTGTTGGTCAATCACGTTCTTCAGATAGTTCAGTGAACAAAAGCTGCACATGATTCTCTAGCTGTGGCCTAACTTATATTTTGGACAGTTCCAGCATTACCTCCTAGTTCTTAAATTCTGTACCTCATCTAATAAAGGGACCTTGACAGTGAATTCACACCATGAATTCCAAATAGCTTAAACAGAGATAATGCCTTTGTCATTGGACAGATTTGTCTGCAGTACTTGCTCTGGTACAAGTATAAAATGCCAATTTACATGGACCAAAAACACTGCTGCGGTGAAAATATCAAAATTGAAGTGGTAACTGGAGATGAATCTGCATTTTTATCTCTCAAAAGGCTCTGTAACTATGACAACTCTTGTGAGAATACTAGTTTAAGTTAAATAAGAGACATCTGTGGCTGCTAAGCATGATAATAATCAGATTATGAATCAGAAAGATTTTCTTTTGGTGTAGGGAAATCTACCAGCTTTTCATAGCCCTTTTGAAGATTACCCTGCACCCCACCCCCCTTACTGTTTATTATGCTTTCAAGTTTTTGTGTCACCTCCAAATTTTAACGTTGAGCCTGTACCTCCACATTGAAGTGTATCAAAAGTAGGAGTCGTCCCAGTAATGAACGCTAAGGGGAATCACTGTATATATCCCTCCCATTCAAACAACACCCATTCATCACAAATCTCTTTGTACTCCTGAACATGTTCCCCTCCCCATTCATCAATAACCTTAACCATAAACTCTCAACTTTCTCTCATTTCTTTTCTATCTTCACTATGTTTGATCTCATCTTTGGTGAAAGCTACCTCAAGCTCTCTGGATTCTATTCCTACCTAACTGGTGACTAGCCAATTACTTTCAATCCTGGCTCCCTTGTTAAATAGAATTATTAATGATTCTTTTCTTATCAGATACTGTCCTTACTCCTTCAAATCTGCCATAATCCTCACTCTTCACAAAAATATATTCTTAACATCTTTGTGAACAAAAGGTCATATAGCAGGGTGGGGTTTATTTCCAGGAATTAGAACTTTTGAAAGACATTAAAATCAGAGGTAGGTGTTTAACTAAGCCTGGAGATCTTTATTTTTCATGTGTTACAAGCACTAAGAGAAAGTGAGGACTGCAGATAGAGACTGCAGACTTGCTGGAGAGTCAGAGTTAAAAAATGTGGTGCTGGAAAAGCACAGCGGCCCAGGCAGCGTCTGAGGAACAAGAGAGTCGATGTTTCAGGCATAATCTTTCAGCAGACTGATAAACAAAAGTCAAAGGCGTATAATGAAAGGTGTCCGAACAAACAAGTAGTTGGAGTCATGCATATGATAATGAGATGGTTTCAGTGTTACCTTGTCAGAAACCATTTTCTTTTGTAGCTAACTGTTGAATTATTTGTACCAATTCAAACATAGTGGGTCTCTTTAATTCAGAACTGGCTGAGGCAGACATCCCATTTACTAACCCTTTGTGTTGTCTTGGCTGGAATATTTGTGCCATGCAAGGAATGTTACATTCTAGGGGTCGATGAGTTTGCTGTTGTCCTGGATATTTCTGGAAACAGCCATATTTGATAGCTGCCATTTAAAACAAAAAACACAGCAACAGATTTTGAACAAATTTTTTTGTTTAGAAAGAAGAGATCACAGAATCCCTCCTGTGTGGAAACAGGCTATTTGGCCCAACAAGTCCACACCGACCATCTAATGCACCTGAACACAATGGGTAATTTAGCATGGCCAATTCACCTAACCTGTACATCTTTGATTGTGGGAGGAAACCAGAGCGCCTGGACGAAACCCATGCAGACATGGGGAGAATGTGCAAACTTCACACAGAGAGTCACCCGAGGTGGGAATCGAACCCAGGCCCCTGGTGCTGTGAGGCAGCAATGCGAACCATTGAGCCACCATGCCACTCCAGATCCAGGATCTCTTTCTTCCTGCCCTCTGGGCCTAGCGGTGAAAAGAAAAACAATTCCCCTTTGTCTTTCTCAACATGTATGCAATTTTTGGCATGATTGACCCATGAAATTCTGCTCCAACACCTCGCCACCGTTGCTGGACTGCGTGGACCATTGCTCACTCAGCTCAGCTCGAAGATCACCTGTAACCTCTACTCTTACTTTTATTTCTGGTGTCCTCCAAGGATCTATTCTCATTAGATGTTTTCTGTTAGCAACATCATCTGAACATCACTTTCCAGATATTTGTTGACAGTACCCAACACTCCTGCCTCTCTTGACCCCTCCACTGCTTCTGAACTCTTAGTCTGTTCTTCTACTGCTGGATGAGCAGAAATGTTCTTCAGTGAAATATTAGGAAGACAGAACCCATTTACTTCAGTCCCTATCACAACCTAATCCCTCCTTCCTAATAACTGTCTGAGACCAACCTAGAGTTTTTCAATCTTGGTTCGATTTTTCATATTCAATGATATTTCTGCAACATATCTTCACTGTTACTAAAATGCCTTATTTCCATCATGCCTGACTCTGCCTATGGTTTCAGCTCATTTGCTGCTGAAACCCTCAGCTCTGCATTTGTTACTATCAGATTTGTCTATTTCAAGACACTCCTGGTTGGTCTCCCACATTCTAGCCTCTTGTGAATATGAAGTCATTAAAGACTTGTATGTGTGCTAATTCACATCCAGCTTTGCTCAGTTGTTTTCCTTGTGCTCACTATGTTGGCTCCAGATTAACCAATCTCTTGGTTTTAAAGTTCGCATCCCTCCATGGCCCCACTCATCTCAATCTTTAATCTTATTCGGGCATAGAAACCCCCAGAATGACTACAATCACCAATTTTGGATTCTTGAGAATCTAGAATAATATGGACTCCACAATTACCCATCATGCCTTCTGCTTCCATGATGCTCAGCTTTAGAATTGTGTAAATCTCTCCAATTTCAATTTCTCTTTCCTCCTATTAACCTAGCTCTTTGGCTTAACCATTTGACTTAGAAATTCTTTGTGTGGCTCTGTGTTCAAACTCATTCATCATCACTTGCAAAATACTTAAGGATGTTTTATTTAACTGAAAGCACTGTATAAAAGCAAGTTACTGTTTTTGAAATTAAATGTGTGATCCTCTTGTCCCCATGGTTTCCAGTCCAATCGCCTATAGCACGATACGGGTTAAACTAGTTTGCCAAACCAAGATCAAGAATGGGTATATTAGAAATTTTATTGTTTATTTTTCAAATTCTAACAAAAGCCATAACTGTAGACAATGCAGGTTCTGAGGTGAATGCTCAGAAACAAGCTACTGACTGCTTGTTATTCCAGAAGGAAATGGAGAAACTGATGAGGAATTGCATCCAATGTAAAATAATCTTGTGTCCATTAGTGCTGGTCTCAATGGAATGAATTCGTAATTCAGACCTGGTAAAGGGCATGGAAAACAACAAACACTACTTCCTAGATAACATGTACATTTTACATTTTGTACACTTAACACTTTATACAGATGGTAGAATTTAGAATTTATAGAATCCCTTCAGTTTGGAAACAGGTCCTTCAGGCCAATAAGTCCACACCGACCCTCCGGAGAGTAACTCACCCAGACCCATTCCCTTACCCTATTACTCTACATTTACCCCTGACTAATGCACCTAACCTACACATCCCTGAACACTATGGGCAATTTAACATGGCCAATGCACCTAACCTGCGCATGTTTGGATTGGTAGTAGAGTAGGGGGCCCTGGGGCTTGTCTGGTCCGATTGCTTTTCTTTTAGTTTCTTTTCTTTTTTTCTCCTTTTGCTCTTTCTTTTTCTTCTCTTTCTGTTTTATTTTACTTGCTGCTTGTTGAAGAGCTTGGTCATGGTGGTGGCCAGTAAGCCCAGCGTGAACTCATGACAGCAGAGGCAGGTTTGTGTTTCCAGAGGCTTCTGCATCGACGAGGCGCTCCTAGCACTGACTCAAGTTTGCTGCAGCAGAGGTGAGTTTGGGTTCGCAGTGGCTTCTGTGTCCAGCGCAGATTCATGGAAGTGAGTTTGGGCCCACTGTGAGACCCTACAGCATTGGCAACGGCTGCATTGACGAGGTGGCCCTGAAATGGACTTGTGTTGGTGGTGGAGTTAGTTTGGGCTGGTGCAGGACTCAGCAGTATCTGCATTGGCAAGGTACAGCAAGGATTCATAGTGATGAGGATGGAGGTGAGATTGTACTAAAGAGTGATGACTGTCTTTCCAACGGCGGCTGCACAGCAAAGGGAATCGTGGCCCATCTCCAGACCCATGGCCCATGACTGAGCACTTAACAAGAAGGACTCGAAAGTTGGATACATTTTCTTTCCTTCTTTGTATTTTTCTGTCTTTACGTTCCATGTTTTGGCTTATTGCTCTCTGTTTAAAATGGCGCCGGAGAGTGGCAACATGATATAACACAAGGAGAACTAGCCAGTTAAATACAGGTCTGGCTTGAAGGTAGAAGTCAGTGAGTGGTGGTGGAATGTTGCTTTTCAGACTGGAGGCATGTGATCAGTGGAGTGCCACAATGATTGATGCTGGGTCCACTGTTTTTTGTCATTTATATACATGATTTGGATGTGAACAAAGCAAGTTTGCAGATGACACCAAAATTGGAGGTGTAGTGAACAGCAAAGATGGTTACCGCAGAGTACATCAGGACCTTGATCAGATGGGCCGAGGAGTGGCAGATGGAATTTAATTTAGAAAAGTGTGAGGTGTTGCATTTTGGAAAGGCAAATCAGGGCAGGACTTATACACTTAATGGTAAGGTCCTGGGGAGTGTTGCTGAACAAAAGGACCTTAAAGTGCAGGTTCATAGTTTCTTGGAAGTCAAGTCGCAGGTTCGCAGGAGAGTGAAGAAGGTATTTGGTAAGCTTGCCTTTATTGGTCAGTGTACTGAATATAGGAGTTACTTTATTTTGGATTGGAAATAATCCTCGGCACAACATCATTGGCCAAAGGGTCTGTTCTGTGCTGTACTTTTCTATGTTCTAGGTGTTGGGAGGTCATGTTGAGGCTGTACAGGACATTGAAATACTGTGTTCAATTCTATTCTCCCTGCTATAGGAAGGATGTTGTGAAACTTGAAAGGGTCCAGAAAAGATTTACAAGGATGTTGCCAGATTTGGAGGGTTTAAGCTATAAGGGGATGTTGAATAGGCTGGGGATGTTTTCCCTGGAGCACCAGAGGCTGAGGGTCGACCTTATAGAAGTTTATAAAATCATGAAGGGCATAGACAGGTTGAATAGCCAGGATCTTTTGTCCCCCAGGGTAGGGGAGTCTAAAACTAGAGTGCATAGGTTTAAGGTGAGAAGGGAAAGAGTTAAAAGCGACTTAAGGGGTAATCTTTTCACGCAGAGGGTGGTGCGTGTGTGGAATGAGGTGCCAGAGGAAGTGGTGGAGGTGAGTCTAATCATAGTATTCAAAGGACACCTGAATGGTTACATGAATAGGAAGGGTTTAGAGGGAAATGGGTCAAATTCTGACAAATGGGACTGATTAATTTAGGATATTTAGTTTGCATAGATGAATTAGACTGATGGGTCTTTTTCCATGCTGTATAGCTCTTTGATTCTATGACTCTAAGACTTTTCACTATATTTTGGAACAAAATACACATAATAGTAAAGAAATCGAATCAAATCAAGCATTTTACTTACTTATTTGATGGAAGCCCATCAGGAGAGCATATGTTCAATGAACCAGGTTTGGAACCATATGCATAATGTGCTGCAAATCATAAAAAGAAAACGCACTGTTTCTTGGACAGTTTGTGAAAACAGATTCTGAATACAAGTACATATGCAGTTTGGCAGTGTACCTTTGAAGACTTTCATTTATATAACACCTTTCTTGATTGCCAACTTCCCAATGTAACATTTGTTGAAATATAGTCAATGTTATAATGTTTGAAACATACTAATCAAAATTGCCACAAATGGCAATGTGACAATGGCCAGATGATTATGTTTTTGTGATATTGCTTGAGAGATAAGTGACGACCAGGGTGCCAGGGACAACTCCCCTGCTTTTCTTTAAAATAGTACCATGGGATCTTTTACATTGACCTGAGAAAGAAGACAGAGCCCCAGTTTAACATCCTGCCAAAAGGTGGTACCCCTGAAAGTCTAGCACTACTTTAGTACTGCATTGAAATGTCAGCCTTAATACTTCTGCTGAAGCCCTGGGTTAAGTCTTGAACTTTGAGAGGAGAATGCACCTGTTATATGTAATGTAATTTTATGAAGCAAAAAGATCTGATGAAACATAGACACAGGAAGAATATGCAAACTCCATACAGGCATAACTAGCTGTCTCTGTGTACCTAATACACACAGCTAAACTGTCCATCTTAGGTGAGACTCTAATCCAGCACAAGTTAATATTATGTTTACAATGGGGAGACAAGTATAACAGCTCACTGACTTTGTGTGACCCAAGCTACGAGACATCCATGAACCTTAGTCTTTCTTTTATAAATATAGTGCTTGCACCCTTGTTGAAAATAGCATTTTGTATTCTTGCTTGGAGAGGATCCCCTGGTGTTGACCATGAATAACCTGTTCAAAATGCAGAAACTGACACTGGAGAGGCAGGCAGGTTTGTCAGAGACACTCAGCAAACTGGACCAAAGATTGGAAGAATCCATCAAAGTTATCCGTTCATTGCTGGCTGTAGCCTGTGTGAATCTGGCTGTTTCAGTGTCTGTTTGGTAACTTCCATAAAGAGCCAGGTCTCGCACACTCCGTGACTGTTGTATATGTGCAGAGACCTACACTCCATCATTGCAGGCCTTGGTGCCCAGGACCAATGTCAAGGTGACAGGAGAATGAGGGAAGGTGACCTCACTCCAGGTGTCCCTTTCTTACAAACAGTCAGAATGGTACTAATAAGCACCCAGCCAGAGCAGGAAACACATACCCCAGAGACCTCCTCTTGGGATACTCCAGAAATACAATCCCACCTGGCTGTGATGCTAAACTCTCTGAAATGTCAAGCTGAGGAGGGTGAATCTGCAGCTAGTCAGGATGTTCTCAGCATATTTGGATCCTCTAGCCACCGTCACTTCGGAGGCTGCCAAAATTCCAAAACCAACCAGCTTCACTATTGGGCAAACTCCTTCCAGGCCAGCTGTGGGCCCTAGGTTACATCTGGATGTAGTGGGAGGGAAGAAATAAAGAAAACCTTCAGTGGGTACCTAAGTGGCATAGGTAAAATTCCAGTATAGCCGGACACTTTGCATTGTCAGCTGTGCGATCGATTATCATTTTAGGTGCGGCTACAGGAATGAAAGTAGGTAGCTAGCTATCCTTAGAGCTTCACTATTTTACACCTATGTCTGGAGCCCTGGGCAAAATTAAAGGCTAGCATGGAAACCAGTAACAGTGTCCAGTATGAAGATAAAACCAGTGACCAAGGCATTATTAATACCATGCTCTAATCTGGTTTTGTATTCAGTTGCCCTGGTTGCCATATTGACAATGGGGCAGAAGACAAGGTTTTGGGATGTGTAGATGCCCCCTTTGGGCAGGGGGTGGGTTAATTTTCCCTATTCAGTGCCATTGGCGTTTTGTATTTTGTTTTGTTTTTTTGGTTCTTGTATATAGTTTCTGAAAGTTTTGAAGATTTGTTAGTTATAGTTGTTTTAGTCTGTGTAGTTTTTATGTTTTGTGATTTGTGATGTGATTTGTGATTCTTCCTCTCTGAAGTTCAATGTTACTGCAGTGTATTATGGCTAATGACATGCTTCAATGGTGTATCTGGAACATCATGGGGAGCCACTCGTCAGTCAAGAGGAAAAAGGTACTTTCCAGTCTTAAAAGGGAGAGGGTGGATATTGCCCTACTGCAGAAGATGCAACTGGATGATAGGGAACATTTGAAATTACAACAGAATGGATTCGATCGTGTTTATTTCTGATCTTTTAATACTAGGAGTAGGGGAGTCAAAGAGTGTGGTGCTGGAAAGGCACAGCTGGTCAAGCAGCATCCGAGGGGCAGGGGAGTCGCTATTTCAGGCATAAGTTCTTCGTGGAATGAGGCTTGTGGGCCAAGGGGGCTGAGAGATAAATGTGAGGAGTCTGGGACTGGGGGGGGGGGGCGGGTAGGGAGCTAGGAATCAGATAGGAAGATGAAGGTGGGTGTGGAAGTGATAGGTCAGAGAGGAGGGTGGAGCAGATAGGTGGGACCGCCTCCATGATTGCTGGCCAGACAACTGCCTCCGCGACCGCTGCAAGATCCACCGCCACCAAAACCAACACAAGGCCTAATCATCACATCACTTCAGCCCCTGTTGTTGCCACTGCCATAGCCACTTCCGCACCACCAATATCACTCAGCTGAACACATCTGATGACATAACCCAACGTGGTCTCCTCTACACTGGGGAGACAAGATGCCAAATTGTGGATCATTTCAGAGAACATCACTGGACACATGCACTAAACAACCCCACCGCCCTGTGGCTGAACACTTTAACTCCCCCTCCCACTCCACCAAGTACATGCAGGTCCTGGGCCTCCTCCATCACCAAACACTAACCACCCGATGCCTGCATGAAGAACACCTCATCTTCTGCCTTGGGACCCTCCAACCACACGGGATCAATATGGATTTCAACAGGTTCCCCATTTCCCCTTTCCCCACTTTTTCCCAGTTCCAACCTTCCAACTCGGCACAGCCCTCTTGAACGGTCCTGCCTATATTTAGGTATATTTATCACTCCTGTCTTTCATCAGCTATTTAAGGCTAACTTTGTCCACTTATTTAACAAAATCAAACAGGATCTCTGAAGGTGGGAGGCGCTTCTAATTGCCTGGCTAGGCTGGATAGCCCTTATTAAAATGAAGATCTTCCTTCGCCTATTATACACAATGCGAATGCTTCCTTTGATCCTCACTAGACAAACTTTCAGGAGACTGGCTGGTTCAGCTCTTTCATCTTGCACTGCAACCAAGCCCTTATCAAACTAACCAAATTGCAACCGCCTCACAGAGTGGTGGGGAATGGGCTTCCCGGATATTAAAAACAACCAATTAAGCTCGCTATTATCTTATGTGTGTGACTGGGCCTGCAGGGACTCTGCTTCAATATGGTTAGACATCGAAATTTCTCAGGCAAAGTGCCCCCTCATTAGTTGGCAGTTCCTAGACAAAATGAGGACAGTTAAGGAATATTACCATAATCCAATAAATATCAATACCATTAAGTTGTGGAGGGCAATGCAGCAGAGTGAGGGCAACATATCCAAAACATCATTTCTTACTCCTATAATTGGTATACTGGGTTTCCAACCAGGTATAATGGATTCTGGGTTTAAACTCTGGGCAGCTAGAGGTGGGTCTTGCTTGGGTGACTTATTTGAGGGGGAAACAATGAATTAACTCGGAAATACGAACTACCTAGCAGAGACCTCTTCCTTTTTTTTACCAAACCAGGAATTTCATTCAAAAATGAACTCCATTGTAACCAACCCTTATAAAGCTGATATAGAGAAGAGGGAGCTTCGTGGTAAGAACACACTGTCTATCAGCACTCTTTATTACCTGTTGGGGGGGCTGGCCCTTCAGACGAGGACGAGCGGCTTTGTAAGGTCTGGAGGAGAGAGCTGGGAGTTGAGATCTCCTCTGAGACATGGGAGAATATTTGGGAAAACTCAAGAAAGATTTTGATTTGTAACAGGACCCATGCCCTACAGCTGAAGATTCTCCACAAGGTCCATCTGGCCCCAGATCACCTCTCAAAATTCAAAGTGGGAGTATCCTCAACATGTCCCAAATGCAAAGCGAGTATGAGCACTCTCACGCAATGTATTTGCTCCTGCCACAGGCAACAGACATACTGGAGCGCTGTGGTAAGTGCAATAGAGAGGATCTTGGGGACAGAATTGGAGATGGATTCGGTCTCTCTTCTCCTGGGCCTGCTCAGAATACATCCTTTAGGTGCACATAGGAAACAACTTTTCAATATCCTTACTTTTTGTGCAAGGAAAAATATTTTGTTATGTTGGGTGTCTGAAAACCCCCCTGGTGTGTCAGGGTTGTTGTGAGTTAGTCATGGAGCATATCCCTCTGGAGTTTCTTACAAGTACGGTACACCAAAAAACTGAGAATTTTTCCAAGACATGGCAGCCCTTTGTGGATTACCAGGCCACAGATTTATCTGTCACATTAATAAGAGCTTTTATATAGCCATAGTCATGTCTCATGAATCTAACAATCTGAGAGGAAGAACTTTGAACTTTGAATATGTGCAAGTTAGTGCTCTGGATGATCGAAAGTTATTGTTTTGTCATGCTGAACTGTATTATTTATTTGTTTGCTTGTTTATCTAGTAGTTTCTTTGTACGTATATGCACATGAGTGCAATTCCGTTCTTTTTGCATTGTTTTAATTTGTATTTTTTTTTGGTTTAATGTAATATTTTAAAAATCTCTTTTATAATAAAGACATTTAGATATATACATAAATACGAAAGATTGGGAGGGATATAGGCTAAGTGCAGGCAGGTAGGGCTAGTTTAGTTTGGGACTATGTTCGGCATGGACTGGTTGGACCGAAGGGTCTTTCTCTGTGCTATATGACCCTATGACTCGATGGCTGTCAGGATCTTTAAAAGTCAGCATAAGCAGCTGACTGCTGTGAAAAAGTGACATGGTTTACCTTCCTCTGTCACTTCCAAATGACAAAAAAACTGTTAAAATGGAATCATGACCCTGCGTTTCTGAGTGAGCCTTGAGCAGAATGGCCTCTTAGATGTGAGGAGCTCCCTCCTTTCATTAAAAAGAATCACCAGAGTGACAATCTGCATAAGAGTACAACTCTTCAGAAAATCTGACCCAATGTTTCCAGAACATTTGCATGTGGTGTGGCATTTTGATGTATGCCGTGTTAGCAGTTTAGAATCTGGAGTATAACAAATATGCAGCAGATTTCAGGCTTTGCAAAAACAGATTTACAATTAAGATTAATAACTTAGATTTCAAAATAGAAAACCTACCCAAATTTACTGCTGACACAAAGATAAGGACATTGTAAACAGTACAGCTGGAAGCTCATAATTACCAGGAGATAGCATAGATTAGGTCGCAGGACAAAATTGTTGCAGATGGATTTCAATGCAGCCAAATGTGTCATCATCAGTTTCGGATGTAAAAGGGATAGAACAGAATCTTTTTTTAATTCTGGCAGGAAGTGGGTCCAAAAGAACTTTGGATCCATGTACAGATCATGAAAGCATGTGTTTTAATATGTGCAACAAAAAAATTAAAGATATAAGCTGAATGCCGGCCATTATATTGAAAGACTAAGTTACAAGTGGGCATAAGATGGCCGGAAGCTTACAGGGCTGTGTTTGGATCACACCTGGACTAGTGTCTATAGAAACATCCTTGGCTGGTTTCAGGAGTATTAGACATGGAGAACCAGATACAATACGTGCAAATAGTAAACTTTATGAACTATGTACTGAAGCATAGCTAAACAGGACTTCATGAGAACCTTACTCACTCAGGACTTTGTTTCAAATAATCTGTCATCATCTGGCACCATTGGTCATACAGAGTAGATATTAGCCTATGGATGTTAATCCCACATAATGCAAGGCAAGCAATTTGCTGTTACTCCCCTAGACTGCACTGTGAGCAGATCATTGTTAACCCCATATACTGCACTGTGAGCAGACTACTGGTAACCCTAGATACTGTACTGTGAGCAGACTACTGGTAACCCTAGATACTGTACTGTGAGCAGACTACTGGTAACTCCATATACTGTACTGCAAGCAATTCACATATTTTGCACTGCCAGTGGTTCACTGCTAACCCCAGAGACTGAATTGTGAGCAGGTTGCTGTGAACGTCATATACTGCAGTTTTGGACACACCTTTGAAAGAACATAAAGGACTGGCTGGGAGTACAATGTGGATTTATTGGAATGATATTTGGATTACAGGTATTTTATTAATGTGCATCAGTAAGGTTTAACTTAACATGTGGGAAATAATTAGATGCAGACTAAGGATGTTGCATTAAATAAAATGTAATATATAGACATATGTAGTCCATGTCTATTTTTTAAAATGATGCATTCTTGTTCATATATTTTATTCTATGTGATTTGTTAAAAAATAAAAACAACAGCAATTTAGGAAGTAGAGAAGTTGAACAAAGGTAGGAATATTTAAAAATTTGTTCACAGGGTTTTCTGGATCATTATTTGTTACCCAGCTATAATTGTCCTTGAGAATGTGGTGGTGTTGCTTTCTGGAACATTTGTGGTTCATGTAGGTATCTACAATACCATTAGAGAGGGACTTCCAGGATTTTACCTGTGACACCGAAGGAATGGCAAAGTACTTCCATGTCAGGAGTGAGTAGCTTGGAACAGAACTTCTAGGTGGTGGCATTGTTTGACAGTATATGCTTATGGGCACCTGAAAATCAAAGAGCTACAGCACACTACAGGCAGCAAGATACATGTTCTAAGTGACAAATTTACAGAGGAGCACATAGTAGTTTATAACAGGTTCATTGCCATAAGATTCTAACAAAGCCCCTAACAAAAGGGAAGAAAGTTTTTCAGACAAAATAGTGCATATAAATGTACACTTTTTGAGTATCATATATAGATCTCCATGGCATTAACTCAGAACAATGTGATGGGAAAGTTGTGAAAGCTAAGGAACATGTTTTCCAAGAAATGTGCACTATGTGCAAGATTTTAATAAAGTAAAAATACTAATTGACTTCATGTTGTACACTAAATCAGAGAACATAATCATGTAATCTGTCTTCACTGTTATCATGTTACTATTTCCTTCTGTCTCAACTGTCCAGTTTCTTTTCTTCTGTTTTGCCTTTCCCGTTTTAATTTTCACTTTTCCTTCACTGTCCTCTACTTCTCTCTACCTTGTAATTTTTATACTTTCATGTGGGATGTAACGGGTAATATGAGGTGGGGGAAGGGGAAATGAGGAAACTGTTGAAGTCCACATTGATGCCCTGGGGTTGAAGTGTTCCGAGGCGGAAGATGAGGCGTTCTTCCTCCAGGCGTCTGGCGGTGAGGGAGTGGCGGTGAAGGAGGCCCAGGACCTCCATGTCCTCAGCAGAGTGGGAGGGGGAGTTGAAATGTTGGGTCACGGGGCAGTGTGGTTGATTGGTGCGGGTGTCCCAGAGATGTTCCCTAAAGCGCTCTGCTAGGAAG
>NC_057713.1:84236759-84240190 GCF_004010195.1 Chiloscyllium plagiosum | reverse complement strand
ACTTATCTCTCAGCCCCCTTCCTCACCTCCACCCCCCCCTACTACATTCCAATACATTCCTGATGAAGTGCTTATGCCGTAACGTTTACTCCCCTGCTCCTCAGCTGCTGCCTGTCCTGCTGTGTTTTTCCAGTGCCACATTTTTCAATAGTAAACATTGGTCTCCTTCACTCTACAATTATTTGTCTTAGCGTTAAACCTTCTTTTTACTCTTCCCACTCCAGTCTCAAATACAAAGGCAGGGATACAGAGCTCAGTGATCTTGAACTCAACCAGATGCCTTCTGTTCCATCAATAGCACACACACTTCCATCCTATTTTTCTTAATAAAACTGGCTTGCTTTCATAGATCAACTGATTTCTTTTTAAAAATCAAATTAGAATAAGAAATGGAACCGTCCTTTTCCTATGTTTGAAACATTGTCTCTCGGTTATTTTCCCTCACTTTGTTTCCTGACATTTTGTATCATTCTCTCTGTGTATTATTCTCTCCTTATGTTTTCCTCTCAACAAACACTGTCTCTTTTTTTGTGTGTTCTCTCTCTTTTTGTCTCTCACACAAACACACAAAGTGCAAACTATGACTGACGCCACCATTTTCTGTTAATACGATACGGATGGGAAAATTAATTTTCTTCAAAAATTAGCTTGTGTTCTTTTAGATCATTGAATTGTTGTTAATGTTAAAATGCTATTTCTCTCCATCTACCTCCCTCTCCCCCACTATTGAGCATACTTCGTGAGGTTTATAAAAGATAAACAAAAGCTACAAAAGGTGTCGAATTCATCCATGATCAGATTTCTTTTCTCTGTCCCATGAACATCTAGACCCGGTGACTTCCTTTTTATAACAAATCATTTAATTTGTGTTTTATTCTTCAAAACTATTGAGAAACATTGGCTAGATAATCAGTGACAAATGAACAACACCAGCCTTCCATTGCACTTACATTTGTGACAGACTTTCTATCAGCTTTTGCACTACCAGTTGTGCTAATTTGAGAAGCAGCAGACAGCGTGGAACATGCATAAGTGGGATACCCAATATATGTTCCACAAAGCAATGTAAGTTGAAGAATTTTTATCTAAATTTATTTTTAAATTTCCAAGATTACTCAAATGCTGAAGAAATGAGACACCAGACAATGTTCTGAGGGAGGATCACTTGATCCGAAACATTAATTCTGACGTCTCTACACAGATGCTACCATCTGCTAAGCTTTTCCAGCAATTTCTATTTTTGTCTCTGAATTACACCATCCATAATTCTTTTGGTTTTTAATTGAAAATAAATGATCATTGCCAGAGTGTTTGTTTTTGCTGGTAATTAACATGCCATTAAAAATTCACATACTAGAATGGGCAAGCCTGATTTTTTTGCATGTTTGTCATGTATTTAATGGTGCATTACAGGTCCCTTAGGATGCCCCTGTTGCTGTGGTATCACACTTTTTAAATGCATATTCTAATCTGGAGTTGTGGATATTAATAGTTGAGGCTTCAATTTCTTTCCATCACATGCTTAACCAGCTCTTGCTGCCTGCCATTGTTATGGTGTAGAAGGATTGGTTGGTTGATAATCATCCTGTTTTTCTTTATTTATTAATGTGATATGAGCATCACCGGCTAATTAACCCAACACTAATTGCAATTGCAAAGGTGGAGATGAGCTGCCTTCTTGAACTTCCGCCATCTATTCTGGATGCGGAGACACTCACAGTGCTCTTCAGAAGTGAGTTTCAGGATTTTGACCCAGCAACTGTAAATGAATGGCAATATATTTCCACATCAGGATGGTGAGTGGTTTCGAGGGGAACTTGCAGTTGGTGGTCTTCCCATACATCTACTGCCCTTGTCCTTCTAGGTCATAGGCTGCATTTCTTTTGGAAGATGTTGTCTAAGGAGACTTGATGGGTTTTTACACTGCATCTTGTAGATGGCACATGTCATGTGACAGATCGTCAGTGGTGGAGGGTGTGATTATTCAAGCTGTTAGATGGGTACCAAGCAAACAGATTGCTTTGTTCTAGATGGCGTTAACCTTCTGGTGTTGCACTAATGCAGGCAAATGGAAAGTATTCCTCCACATTCCTGACTTGTGCCTTATCGATGGTTGATAGGCTTAAGTGAGGTGAGATTTTTTTTCATAGATTTCCTAGCCTCTGTCCTGTTCTTGCAGCAACAATATTTATATGGCTAATGCAGTTCAGTTTCTGGTTAATTGTCCCCTAGGTTAATGGTGATGGGGGTTCAGCAGCAATGGCAATAACAGTGAAGGTCAAGTGTGATGGTTAGATTCACTTCTGAGGAATTGCTCATTGTCTGTGTTTGCGTGGCATAATTGTTATTTGCCACTTTCAGCCCAAACCTGAACATTCTTCAGGTCTGGCTCAATTTAGACCTGAACTACATCAGTATCTGGGAAGGTTGAACATTGCGCAATCATGAGTGAACATTCCCACTTTGATCGAACAGCTGAAGATGGTTGGGACTAGGGCAGTACCCTGAGCAATTCCTGCAGAGTTATTCTGGAGCTGAGATGAAAAATCTCCAACTACCACAAATAACTTCCTTTATTCTAGGAACGATACCAACTGATAGGGATTTACAAAGATGTTGCCAGGGTTGGAGGGTTTGAGCTATAGGGAGAGGCTGAACAGGCTGGGGCTGTTTTCTCTGGAGCGTCGGAGGCTGAGAGGTGACCTTATAGAGGTTTATAAAATTGTGAGGGGCGTGGATAGGATAAGTAGACAAGGTCTTTTCCCTGGGGTGGGGCAGTCCAGAACTAGAGGGCATAGGTTTAGAGTGAGAGGGGAAAAATTTACAAGGGCAACTTTTTCACACAGAGGATGGTATGTGTATGGAATGAGCTGCCAGAGGAAGTGGTGGAGTCTAGTACAATTGCAACATTTAAAAGGCATCTGGATTGGTACATGAATAGGAAAGATTTGGAGGGATATGGGCCTGGCAAATGGGACTAGATTAGTTTAGGATATCTGATCGGCACATATGAGTGAGCTGAAGAGTCTGTTTTAGTGCTGTACATCTCTATGACTCTATGATAGAAGAGTTTCCCCCTGCATACCATTGACTCAATTTTTGTTGGCCACACATCAAATGCTGACTTGATGTCAAGGGCAGTCACTCTCATCTCATCTGTGCGGTTTAGCTCTTTTGCTTAAAAATATGTTGCTGGAAAAGCGCAGCAGGTCAGGCAGCATCAAAGAAACAGGAGAATCGACGTTTCGGGCATAAGCCCTTCTTCAGGGATGAGGAGGGTGTGCCAAGCAGGCTAAGATAAAAGGTAGGGAGGAGGGACTTGGGGGAGGGGCGTGGGAATATGATAGTTGGAAGGAGGTTAAGGTGAGGGTGATAGGCCGGAGCGGGGGTGGGGGCGGAGAGGTCAGGAAGAAGATTGCAGGTCAAGAAGG
>NC_057713.1:84210273-84235195 GCF_004010195.1 Chiloscyllium plagiosum | reverse complement strand
ACACCCTCCTCATTCCTGAAGAAGGGCTTATGCCCAAAACGTCGATTCTCCTGTTCCTTTGATGCTGCCTGACCTGCTGCGCTTTTCCAGCAACACATTTTTAAGCTCTGATCTCCAGCATCTGCAGTCCTCACTTTCTCCTAGTTGGTTTAGCTCTTTTGTCCACATTGGGACCAAGATTGTAATGAGGTCAGGAGCTGAGAGTAGCCTGTTGGAACATGAACGGAATATGTTAGTGAGCAGGTTTTTGATGAGTAAGTGTTGCTTGATTCCCTGGATGACCTTTTCTATCATCTTCTGGTGATTAAGTGTAGACTGATAGGGTAGTAAATGACTTGGATTGAATTTATCCTGCTTTTTGCAGATAGGACATAACTGAGCAATTTCCGGCATTGCTGGACTGATGCTAATGTTATAACCATTCCGGAACAACTTGGTTAGAGAAGCAAGTAGTTCTGGACTACAAGTCTTCAGCAGTATTGGTGAAATACTGTCATGCCCCACAATCTTTGCAGTATTCAGTGTCTGAGTGGGTTTCCTCTGGGTGCTCCCACAGTCCAAAAATGTGCAGGTCAGGTGATTTGGCCATGCTAAATTGCCTGTAGTGTTAGGTGAAGGGGTAAATGTAGGGGAATGGGTCTGGATGGGTTGCGCTTCAGCGGGTCGGTGTGGACTTGTTGGGCTAAAGGGCCTGTTTCCACACTGTAAGTAATCTAATCTAATAAAAATTGACATCAAGTGGAGTGAATCAAATTGGTTGAAGACTAGTGAAGAGGGAGATGGCATGGAGCAGAGGGACACTAGGCACATGGACACATAAGATGGCCACTGAGCCATCAGTTGGCCAACTTGACACACAAGATGGCTGCCGGGTCCCAGTATGGAGAGAAGCAGCAGAGCAGATATACACACTGCCTGGAGCCACCAGAATGCCAGCACGATGCACTCCCAACCCAGTTTTTTAAATTTTTATTTCAAAAATATACTCTATTCATAAAATATATTGATGATCTGTACAATTGGTCATGCCATACATATGTATACATTCCATTTCTTTACATACAGAGATTGGAATTAATCATTCGTATATACAGGTCTGTACGTTTACCATCCATACATTTAGCTGAGGCCACTTACTGAGTGGGCCCCCTGTTCTTCTTTAGGCAGGTAGATGTTACACAGTGGTCTTTCCCCACCGCGCCTTGGCAGCAGATGCCCCAAGCTTCAGCGCGTCCCTCAACACGTAGTCCTGGACCTTGGAATGTGCCAGTCCGCAACACTCAGTCGGGGTCAGCTCCTTCAGCTGGAAGATCAACAGGTTTTGGACCGCCCAGAGAGCGTCCTTCACCGAGTTGATGATCCTCCAGGCACAGTTGATGTTCGCCTCGGTGTGCGTCTCGGGGAACAGACCGTAGAGCACGGAGTCCCGCATCACGGTGCTGCTTGCACTCACAACCCAGTTGATTAGTTTAAGGCGGGTGGGGGTGACAATACACATGAGTAACAAACACTGCCCGCCGAAGTGTCTGGGTCCAGCCAACACCTCTTATAGAAATGCCAACAGCTTGATACAGATTCAATACGAAATGCTAATAGCCAGGGCTGCAGTAATTGTCCTTCTCAGGAAGAGCGATTAGCGGCCATTACGACAGCAATTGACTTCTGTGCAGATATTGAAGCTGACAATGTCTGCGCTGAAACTGACAAGGACCATACGGAAATTAACAAAGGCTGTGCTGGAACTGATAATGACTGTATTGAAACTATCAACGGTTCTGCAATGATTGCCATAAACAAACCATGTTACAAAGACAATAATCTCATCGCTGACCTATTGCATTACAAGATGCATAAAAGTATCTTGACATATGGTCCAGGCCGAGAGAAGACTCACAGCTGATCACTGTGCTGCTGCTGACTTTCTCTCCCTGGAACTCCAGTATTTTCTTGTGCAATAAACTCTGTTGTTGAACTCCGACTCTGACTCCGAGATTGGTGTTTCTCCCCAAAACAATTGGCGTTGCGAGCAGGGTTCTGCTTACTGGTGCCCTGGTCAAAGGCCACGATTGGGGAGCCGGGGTAAGAACCAATTTGTACCAGCAAACGGAAAGAGTCAGACAGGGCGAAGGACACAGTTTAAAAAGTATACCGATTATAATGTCTAACTTGCCACAGTACTGAGTTAAAATTTTTTAAGTGCATATCTGTGGAAAATAAGTGTTAACTGTATTAACTGCTGTAAGAATCGGCTGTTTGTGTTGAAACAGCCAGAGCACAAGGTAGTGCCTGTCTCAAAAGCCCTGCCCTAAACTGGTTGTTAAGAGAGTAGCCCCCGCCCCGTGCGAAGGTTGGGATTTGAAGTGGGAATTGAGGCGTCAAGGGCATGAGGAGCTGTGAAGCACAAGTGGCAAAGTCAGGTAACATTGGACTCTGTAGGAGCGAACAACACAGAGTCCAGTTAGAGTTTATGTTAAAAGTTTGATTTTGTCTGTTCTTGTAACTTCCAGTGTGGTGAGCAAGAGGAGCTGATTACTCTGACCAAGAGCCAAATCTCAGTGGAGCGCATGTAACCAAGGTGGGGAGCATGGACACTGTGAGTAACCGTGAAACTCTGTCAGTCCATAGTAGAACGACAGAGCTTAAATAGTGGCGATGGCCGGGAGGGTAAAGAGTCCCACCGGTAGAGAGCACACTGGGCTAGAGATAGGTTTGTGGGCCTATCGGAAGGCGTTGAGTCAGTAGAGGTGTTCGGGAGGGTAAAGAGTCCCACTGGTAGAGAGCACACCCTATTGAGCCAGCATTCCCAGCCAACTGGAAGGTACCAACTAGTAGTGGTGGCTGGGAGGGTACAGAAGTCCCACCGCTAGAGAGCACACCTTGCTAGGAAGCTGTACGGACGGTGCTGGGACAGCATTTTTGACTGGGGGTAGAGAAGTCCCTATGGGATTAGGAACTCTTTACTGTTGGTAGTATCCGGGGGGTACACAATCTGCTAAATGGCAGATTAAAATTCGAAGGGGGATACTGCAGGTTCCCTTATTGAGGGGTACAAGGCAGACAGACAAGGGCTGACAGAGCAAATGAAGAAAAGTGGTTGGGATCCATCCCAGACATTAGCACAACAGAGAGAGTGGATAGATAAGCAGAAACGGAATAAAATTAAAAAGATAGGGGTAATGTTCGTATACCAGCCTAACTGAACAAGGGAGGTAGGTGGAGAAAGGACCAGGAGCAAGTTACAGAACTGGAGGGCAGAATAAACAATTTAGACTTCACCTTAGAAAAAATGTCAGAGGACAGAGAAATTGACTGTCTCCCCTCCAATGAAATTGTCCTGCAGGAGCCAATTGTTCCCTCGGTTGGACAAATCGTGCAGGAGTATAACTTAGCGCCCGCTACCAGAGGAGGCACAGAGTCACAACCTAAAGTGAATTATAAACCCTTCACCCCAGGGGACAGGCAGCAGATTATGGCCTCCCTTGACAAATTACAGCCCTGGAGCACAAACACCAGGTTCTGGCAGAGCTGGATAGTGTATGGATAGGACACCAACTACACCTGAGGGACATACAACGGCTGGTCCGGGCAGCTGGCCCAGCAGACAAGGGGAGGCAGGTAGCTGGCGGACCCAATGCCACAGCAGTCTGAGACTTTAGGGGAGGGTGGTGGTCACATGCCATTGCCCTCACAGCTGAGATAGATCCTTAGCAGGCCCCTTCACTGACTTTAAAGAAGAAATCCAGAGGGTGCTGGGAAATGCTCCCACGAACTGGAGCAAGATCATGACCTTTAGGCAACTTAAAGGGGAAGGAGCCTCTGAGTATGGGGAACGATTATTTAGGGTCTATCGGCAATGCTCAGGGCAAGCAAACCCAGATCGGGGGGACCAGGCATTCATCCAAGCTTTTAAAGATAGGCTCTCTAGCACCCACCAAGCCATCCTGAAATTGGGAGTAATAATGTCCAGGATTATGATGACCTAGTCGAGTGGGATAGCAGGGTGCAGGAGGCAAAAGCTTCTGCAATAAGGTAAGACCTGACAAAGCAGCCAACTGGAATGGAGGCGAGAGTAAAATAAAACTATCCTGCTACAACTGTGACCGGCAGGGACACTTTGCTACAGTGTATAGTGTCCCATGAGCAGGAGATAGAGCAGGGAACAATGTAAAATACTCCAGCCACTGCAAAAGTACAGGACACACAGAAACAGTGTGCTGGGAAAAGCATGGGGCACCCTGAAATACCACCCGGAACACTGCGGAACTGCGGGAGTCCCAAGGTCAGCAGAGCTGACAACCAGCTGCCCCCATTCGTGAAGGTAAGGGAGAGGGGAGAATTTACATACCTGCAGTAATAGGAGGGAGGAAATGTGAGATGCTAGCGGACACATGAGCAGCTGTATCCATCACAAACCTACCCTTACTCCACACAAACAAAATGATTCACTTAACTGGGGTAGATGGGGATAAAAACCAGCTTGCCGAAGCAAAACTATCCCCATGAGAATTTACGTATGCCAAAATAACGTGGGCAGCATGATGGGTAATGACCTCATGAAAGAATATAATGTTCTAATCAATTGTGCAAAAGGGAAATTGATTTGGCCAAGACAGGACGGTCAGAAGACTGAGACCGGGAAACTTACAAGTCACCTTGAAACTATCAAAGTGGCTTCTGTCACCAGTAGGGACTGGAACCTTAAAAGGGGGGTTTCAGAGCCATTTGCACCTCCGTCCCCGGAGCTTGGGCTGAAACAAAGGTAGGTACACGTCTAGTTAACATAGACCTGATAAGTATAAGCCCCACTGGCAATACCGAATAAAACCCAAAGCAGAACAAGCAGTTGTGGAGATAGTGCATGGATTAGTGAAACAGGGAAACCTGAAAGAAACTGCAAGTACAACTAATTCCCCAACGAGGCCAGTACTAAAGCCTGATCGGAGTTACAGGCTTACCATTAATTATACAAGACTAAATAAGGTCACCCTCAAATTTCACCCCATTGTAGCAGACTCCTCCACCATTTTAAATGACGTGGCCCCAAGATTGTTACTGTTTTAGACATAGCTAATGGTTTCTGGTCTATCCCGTTACACCCTGAGCCCCAGAACAAATTCGCTTTTACAGTAAGGAACAGGCAGTACACATGGACTCACCTGTCACAAGGTTCCACAACAGCCCCACTATTTTTCACCGGGTGATGAGCGATATACTAAAGACAGTAGATTTACCAGAGGGTAGCACTGCCCTCCAACATGTAGATGATATCCTAATTGCCTCAGAGTCCGAGTCAGGAATACAAAGAAGCTTTAGGGCTAGTGTTGCAGGAATTGGCAACCACAGGGTTAAAAGTTAGCCCCACAAAGGCACAGATTGGCAAAACACAAGTCTCATACCTGAGACACCTTATATCCCATGGACGCAAAGAAATGCCCAATGACCGTAAGGAGACACTCCAACAGATGCCATGATCTGACACTGTCAGGGGAGTCAGACAGGTCTTGGGGCTATTCAACTACAGTCGGAGCTTTATACCTGAGTTCGCAAAATTGGTTGAACTGATCCAGAGATTAATTAAAGGAGGCAAGCCCACCTTAGAACCTGTAACCTGATGGCCAGAACAGGAGGAGGCATACAGTCAGCTAAAAACTCGACTCATATCGGCCCTTGTGCTAGGGTTGCCAGATCCCAGCAAGGATTTTCACATCCGCTATAATAATGAGGGAGGGTTTTACTCCACAGTGTTCACCCAAGACTACAGTAGCAGGAGAAGGCCCGTAGGGTACTACACAACTATAGAAGGGCCAGTAATCACCGGGTTTCCCAGATGCATAGCTGCCTTAGACTGTGCTGCTTGGGCTGTTAGGGTTAGCTAGCCCATAGAAACACTAGGGACGGTCATCCTCTGCACTAAACACACCCTAGTAGAGATGCTAAACACAGGGAAACTGAGGGCCATTTCCAATATGAGAAGGGCAAAGTGGGAGGCAGTTCTTTTACCCCCAAGTCAGTCCATGGTAATAGTCAGGTATATGGGAGAAAACCCAGCTGAAGGAATTCTAGACACAGGGGAACCCCACAACCGTAGGGATGTAGATGGGGATGAGGATAGGGGGAGAATAAAGAATACCCCCTACACAGAGCCAAGGAGACCCTCTTCGTGGATGAGTCACAAAAATATGTAGCAGGGTCGCCCCGAACTGGATGGGCTGTGGTAAGTGATAAGTTAGAAACAGTTATGTCCGGGAGGATTGATGGAAGTCAGTCCGCACAGGTAGCAGAACTGGTTGCACTCAGCAATGCACTGGAACTAGCAAAGGGAAAAAAACGTGAATATATATGTGGACAATCAATATGCCTTCAGTGTAGTCCATGACTACATGGTGGCATGGGACAGAAGAGGGTTCACTACTGCAGGGGGAACCCCCTATCAGACACCAGTTAAGAATTCAGGCACTATTGCGTGCTAGTGAACAGCCAAAAGAGGCTGCAGTAATAAAAATAAAAGTCCATCAAAAGGAGCCAGCAAAAGAGAGCCCAGGTTGGCTAAAATTCAAAGGAAATCAGGCAGCAGACCGAGCTGCCAAGAAAGCCCTCGAACAAGAATCCATTAACGAGACTGCAATAGCCACTACTGAATTAGGGAAAGACACTATCCAAATTCAGCACCTACAGGAGGACAACCCGCAGGAAGAGAAAGAACAATGAAAACTGCAGGGGGCGTTCAAAGGGGAGGATGGTGTCTGGAAGCGAGCAGACAAGGTGGTATTCAGACCAGCATGTATACAGAACACATTGCTTGAACCATACCACAGGCTCTCCCATACAGGTAGAGAGGCCATGATAGCAAGCTGAGGGATAAAGAGGTAGTGGAAGGGAATGGGAGGAGATGCGGCCAAGTACTGCTGTAGGTGCATGATTTGTGCACAACATAACCCAGGGAGACCCATAAAAGTTAGGATGAGACACCAGCCTAGACCTAGGCCTGGGAACACCTTCAGACAGATTTTACAGGGCCAGCAACACCGTCCTGTGGGAAAACGTACTGCCTGGTCATCATAGACCAATTCATCCGCTGGGTAGAAGCATTGCCAACCAAAAGCTGCACTACGACCACTGTAGCCAGAATATTAGCGGAGGAGGTAATCCCTAGGCGGTGGGTGCCCCCTCCAGATCGACTGCGATCAAGGGACACATTTTACAGGAAAAGTCATGAAGACTGTATGCCAATTACTCAGCATTAGACAAAAACTCCACATGCCCTATCACCCCCAGAGCTCAGGGATGGTAGAGAGAATGAATAGAATGTTTAAAACTACTTCAGCTAAGGCTATACAAAACTCAGGCAGAACATGGGTTGAAGTGCTGACAGCCATACTAATGAGATTAAGAGCCATCACAAATCAGGCAACCAGGCTAACACCATATGAATGAATGACAGTGAGCAATGCAATTGCCAGAGACAATAATCACAGGTGGCACCGATGTGGGTCCACTAAAAGACAAAATTCGGTGATATGTTATAGAATTAAGCGCCCAATTGAAAGGGATGCAGAAATCTGGAATAGGACAAAAAGGACAAGGCAGGGGAACTCAAAATCTTCCCTGAGGTCCCAGCAGCAGGAAGCCGTGTCCTGGTACGAACACTGCCTGACAAACCAGGCTTTGCTGCAAATTGGAATGGGCCATATGACGTGATAAGAAGTGGGGACGCCTGTGCCTGCCTAGGCATTAAAGGAAAAGGTACATGGAAGCACAGGAGCCAACTAAAACCGTTTAAAGACTCTTATGACCAAACCAATATCATTGACCATTCCCCAGGAGCAAGCAGCAAAGGCGGACAAGACATTCATCCCCGGGGACAGTACTGAAAACACAACAGAACAAGGCACGACTGCACCTCCCAACGGGAACAAAGACTTGAACTGTTAATTCTATTTTAACTGCAACATGCATATGCCTATCTGTATTTCATTGTATTTAAGTGTCACAACTTGTCGGGAGCATGCCAGGGTTTGAGGATAACCCACCTAAGCTTGCACGGGAACCGAGCTGTCTGCAACCCACTGGGCGCGATCAGTGGAATCACTATTTGTGGCTACCCTGGGGTGGACCCCTTGTGACCTGGATACAGTAGACACCTCAGGAGAACCATATATAGGGCAGATAGGAAAATACAAGTGGGGACTCCAGGGTAGATGTGTGCAGGTGGACAGGATCACCAGCCCATGGGGCGGGGAACCCCAGCCAACGGAAGGGAAAACCCATTTAAAATCCGGTAATTACCCAATCTGTTTCACAGGGCAGGGATGGAGATGCGTTTATGCCCTGGTTCCCCAAAATGACTCATGCGTCCAGACGCTTATCAGCACTGCACAGTCACCAGGGGACAGTTTACCTGCACCTGCAGTGAGCAGGCAGGTTTGAATGTGACCGCTGGCAGATAGTGCATATGTGGTCAGTGCAATGGCACCCGTGACAGCTCTGTCACATGGACATACCCATTCGATACTTACCAGTGAGGGGGATCGGGCGACATAGGTGGAGAGACAAACAGAAGAACAGGACAATGTCTGTTACCGAGTGGCAATGGGATTTGTTTTCCTATTTAAGGGATCTTACACGGCAGATACCCCAAACCTCCCAAACCTGTTCGCAGTAGGGACAATTGTGCCCCTTACTGTACCATGCCCCAGTAGGGGATATATTTGGAGAAGGATAGTGACCCGCTCCATCAGTCCGGAGTTCTGTGCTAACTGGCAGGCCCCCACCACTTGCGGTCATCACTGGGATATGGATTTCTGCGATCTCTATCTTTGAGTGGGGGGGGGCGCAGCAGGAGTCGTCAGTGCTAAAAACTGAAATTACCTTGTATGTGGCCTGACTATCTTAGGCAACAGTACCTCGAAAGCTCTGGAAGCAATTAACACAGAGCTGGCTGAACTCAGACCCTACACACAGCAGACACATTACACTGTATTATTAATTAGCACAGCCAAGGGGGGTTTGTACAATTATTGATGACGATTATATTACCCATGTTATTGATGCCTCTTATAATATTACAGAAGCCATCAAGAATATCCGACATTTTTTGACAGGGAGCCACAATTACAGACAGCTGGCTAAATTAGTTGCTAGGTAAATCTTGGGGACTCTATTTGGCACACGGGATAGTTTTACTCATTGCACTCATGCTGGTATCCTGTGTGGGCCTCGGGTGTTTAAAACTCTGCTGTAAGGTGCTACTGATGAGAACTATGCCAGCAGTGAGCGTCACCACTGAAGAGCCCCCAATGAAATTGGCATTCCATGATACCCCTCGGGAAGGGGAACTCCTAGAGATGACCTACCTCTACATTTAAATTGGGTGGTCTGTGGGAGATCTCCGAAGTCACTTCCTTGACCACAAAAGGGGGGAGTAAAGAGGGAGATTGCACGGGCAGGGTGACACTAGGCACACGGACACATAAGATGGCCGCTGAACCATCAGTTGGCCAACTTGACACACAAGATGGCTGCCAGATCATAATATGGAAAGAAACAGCAGAGCAGATACAGACACTGCCTGGGCCACCAGAATGCCAGCACAATGCATTCACAACCCAGTTGATTAGTTTAAGGTGGTTGGGGGAGAGAATATACATGAGTAACATACACTGCCTGCCAAAGTGTCTGGATCCAGTTTAAGCAAAGGACTACACGTCTTCCAGATAGAAATGCTAACAGCTTGATACAGACTCAATACGAAATACTAATATCCAGGGCTGCAGTAATTGTCCTTCTCAAAAGAGCGATTAGCGGCCATTACAACAGCAATGGACTTCCGCACAGACAATTGAAACTGACAATGTCTACACTGAAACTGACAAGGACCACGTGGAAATTAACAAAGGCTGTGCTGGAACTGACAACGACTGTATCAAAACTATCAATGATTCTGCAATGATTGCCATAAACAAACCATGTTACAAAGACAATAACCTCATCATTGACCTGTTGTATCACAAGACGTATAAAAGTTTCTTGACATGTGGTCCAGGTCGAGAGAAGACTCGCAGCTGAGCACTGTGCTGTTGGTGTCTTTCTCTCCCTGGAGCTCCAGTATTTCCTTGTACAATAAACTCTGTCATTGAACCCCAATTCTGACTCCGAGACTGGTGTTTTCCCCACAACACTATCATCCATGATTCTGGGAACTCTGGAGGAGGCTGAGATGCATCATACACTTGGCCCTTCTGGCTGAAGGTAGTTTCAAATGTTTTTTCAGCCTAGTCTTTTGTACTGTTATGCTGCGCTTCACCACAATCAAGGATGGCAATATTTGTGGAGCCTCCTCTTCCAGTAAGTTATTTAATTGCTCACCACTATTGACAACTGGATGTGTCAAGACTCCAGAACTTAGGTGCAGTGTTAGGCCATATTATAATCCCTCCTTCCTTGGCCATTAACATGGAGATGGCTCTCAAAACCAAGAGTTTCTGACTCAGATTCAGGAATGTTATCCAGTGTGCCATAAAATCTCCGAATGTATTGAATGATAAATCTTGCAAATTTACAACTTTTGCTGATGTGAATGATGTTTTTCTGACAAGAGATCAATGAGCAGGAGAGAGCAATAGTAACTCCTTAGTTTCCACGTCAAACTACACATCTGTAGGTGCTGGAGGTTGCAATGTAATTCTTTTCCTCAGTGCCACTGATAACCTCTCCATTATTTCTCTCTGTTGGCCGATATTGAGTAGAAATTTGAAGAATCGGAGTAAAATTGTTCCACGACTATAGCTGACTGAATAATACTGATGCACCCTGAGAAATTTGGCACACTGCACAGATTCAGATTGCACAGACCAAATCCAGATCAGCACGTCCCAGCTCCAGGCCAACCAACAATTTCAGTTGCAGAAATCTGGAAGAGGTGTAGTCCTTTGCTTAAACTTTTTACTGCAAGTACATTTTACAATAATATCACAATGTGGGATTTTAAATGAAGGAAAGAAATATTATTATTTAAAAACTGTATTGCAATAGAACAAGAGATTTTTGGAAGGACAAGTACTCATTCTAGTCTTTTTAAAAATCCCTTTGACGTTTAATGAAGCTTGCTGGTTTGGTTGCCTCCAGCTGTTAACAGGAAATGATTGTGTCTCATGGAAGTGCACAATTCTACATTCTAATAATAGGATGTTTTAAGCAGCCAGTAAGCAAAGCTGGGACACTGCAGGATTATTTACACACCAATGCTGTTTAACTGAGCTGAAAGGTTAGTCAGAGAATTGTAAGTGCATCATGTGACTGTTCCCCTGCCAGGTGTCTGACTTTCCCTATTATGCTTTGTTCATGATGCATTTGTTACTTGGTTACCATTCAATAATAAATAATTTGGTTTGGTATTTTTACATTTCTTTAAAGACACATGATTAAATCCTCCCAGCATTATTCCCTCAGTGACGTAATGCATCCAGTATTCGCCAGGAACAATTTAATTCCTAAGTAGACAAAAAGGAGGCTGGAAGAACACAGCAAGCCAGACAACATCAGGAGGTGGAGTAGTCAATATTTTGGGTTTTAACCCTTCTTCAGGACTAGATATCAGGGTAGGGGGAGCGACAGGTAAAGAGAGAGAGGGGGGGTGTGGGGTGCGGAGAATAGCGGAATGGTGAGGTAGTGATTGGCGAACACAGGTAGAGGGTACGACCTGGTTGGTCAATGTAAACGATGAATCCGGTTGGTAGCTGGAAGGAAGGGTCAGTAGGTGAAATGGAAGAGAGGAGGTGGGGCTGGAAAGGGAGTGGAGGATGAGTGGGAAGGCAGTAGATAAGGTGTTGTTCCTCCGATTTACCATCTGATTCACTGCAGCAGTGGAGGAGGCTGAGGACAGACATGTGGGAGTGGGAAAGGGAATCGAAATGGGAGATGAGGCTGGCTGTTTCGTGCCAGACGAAGGTGCGCAGTGAAACAGTCACCTAGTGTATGTTTGATCTCACTGATGCAAAGGAGACCACATTGGGAGCACTGGATGCAATAAACTAGATTAGATTAGATTCCCTATAGTGTGGAAACAGGCCCTTCGGCCCAACCACTCCACACCGACCCTCCAAACAGTAACCCACCCAGACCCATTTCCCTCTGACTAATGCACCTATCACTATAGGCAATTTAGCATGGTTCATTCATCTGACGTGCACATCTTTAGACTGTGGGAGAAAACTGGAGCACCCGGAGGAAACCCACGCAGACACGGGGAGAATGTGCAAACTCCACACAGACAGTCGCCTGAGGCTGGAATCGGACCTGAGACCCTGGTGCTGTGAGGCAGCAGCGCTAAACACTTAACTCAGAATTACTTTATAAACCTCTATAAGGTCACCCCTCAACATTCTGCACTCCGGTGTAAAAGTTCCCGGCCTGTCCAGCCTCTCCTTATAACTCAAACCTTCCATTCCTGGCAACATTCTGGTAAATCTCTTCTGAACCCTCTCCTGCTTCATAATGTCCTCATTATTACAAGGTGACCAGAATTTGATACAATCCTCCAGAAGGGACCTCACCACTGTCGTGTACAGCCTCGAGGTCCCAACTCCGAGGAAGAGGTTGGAGGAGATGCAGGTGAACCTCTGCCTCACCTGGAAAGACTGTTAGGGACCCTGGATGGTGGTGAGAGAAGTGGTGAACATACGGTGTAGCATCTTTTTGGCTACATGTGAAGGTACTGGGTGGGTTGGAAGAGTTGGTGGGGAGTGTGTGCGAACCAATGAGTGGTGAAGGGAATGGTCCTTGTGGAAGGCAGAGAGAGGTAGGGAGACGAAGATGTTTTGGGTGGTAGGGTCTAAATGGAGTTGGCGGAAGTGTTTGAGGATGATATATTGGAAGCCAAGGCTGGTGGGGCCCCTATCTTTATTATGTTTGGTGGAGATGATTTAGAGCAGGGGAGCAGGGAATGGAGGAGGTGTGATGGAGGCTGTCTGGATGATGGTGGGAGGGATAAACATTGTTTGAAATAGGAGGATATCTGGGATACTTGAGAGAGAAACACCTTTCTGTTCAGCTTTTAATAAATACTCCTGTCGGATCTTGAGGTATTTGAAACTTTTTCTCAGCTTAAATCTAGAAGGAACAGGACTAAAGGTCACTGTCAACTTTCAATTGCCCCTCACCCTGGCCCATTTGTTTTCATTCACTACTCCTGTTCCTGATCTAAGGACCACCACTGGCAACACAGGTGACCTGAAATTCAGCCCACCTGAAAAATGGGTAGCAAAGTGCCAAAACAGGAATGGAGCATTGAATGAGCGATGCTGGGTCAGAGATAACTGGGAGGAGTGAAAAGCATGCATACCTTAAAGTTTCCTGCACCACATTGATACATTTAATAAATGCAGTTTATGGCTGTTCAGTGCTTGAAATAAGGGAGTGAAGCACATAAGGTAATTTGTACCTTGCATTTACAATCGATATCCTACAATTTGTGTATACTGTATATACTCGAACAATAGTTGAATTTTTTAGACTACTTTTTAATGTTAATTTTATGTGGTCAACTATTACATGGATATTACTTTTGAAGGGCTGAAATTCAGGCCCATCAAAATTCATACCATATCATCAGCAAAGCCCAATTGATCTCTGAATTAATAAAGAAGAAAAAACAACAAATTACAGTAATTACCGAATAAAGACAATAGAAACAAAAATGAATTAACAGTTGTAAATTTTTATGTGTACGTATAAAAAGTGAAGTCGAAATATAATGTGTATTTAAATCACATTTACCAGTATGTTACATCTTAAATTAAACATGTCAAATACAAAAGTTCATTAACATCCTGCAAAGTGACATTGTTCAATATCATCAGCATCCAACAAAGTTTCACAATCATAAGGATGAATGATATCATCATTTGGAATCTCTTCATCCTTGCTGTCAGTAGTTAGCGGTAGCACATCACCTGCTTCGTCATCTGTGTCATCCATAGGTGATCGTCATCTGTACCATTCAACACATTCAAAATTCCACATTTCTTGAATGATTTGGAAATATTGTCGGCTTGTATTTCCTTCCATGAATCTACAATCGATCAGTGGCAGTGATGGGAGTCTTCATCCTGCCTCCTTTCATACATGTTTTCTCTCCATCATGCATCCAGTTATTCCACTTCTTTCTCGTCGTGTTCTTGAATGGCTTATTGATGCCAACATCAATTGGCTGAAAAACACTTGTAAGTCCACCAGGAATTACAGCTGCATCAGTGTTATGTGATCGGGTGTTATCAACAACATTCTTTATTAGATGTGATCTAAACTGATCCCAGATGCGTAGTCCACCATATTGTAAATTCCAAAATTCCTTTACCCATTTTTTCTATCCACCTTAATCCATCCAGCCTTGTGAATGCACATGGATAACAATTCTTTTTGGAAATTTCTTCTTTGGCAAAGTTTTTCTCTTAAAAACAGTCATCGGTTTTAACTTGGTGCCATCAGCTCTACAAGAAAGACTGAAAGTAAACCTACGTTTCGGGCAAAAGCTCTTCATCAGGAAAGGAGGCTTCCTGCCTCTATTCCTGATGAAGGGCTTTTGTCCAAAACATCGATTTTCCTGCTCCTCGGATGCTGCCTGACCGGCTCTGCTTTTCCAGCACCACTCTAATCTAAATTCTGGTTTCCAGTATCTGCAGTCCTAACTTTTGGCCTACTTTTCTCATGGCCAATGGTTCACATCAATATTGTTTTTTCTCTTTTGGGTTCACAGGTCAATTCTCCAGCATGTCAAGAGTAATGGGCATTTCGTCCATGTTTCCTATGCATGATAACTTATAGCCTTCCTTCTGCCGCTTTCTGATTACAAACTGGTGAAATGCAATATCTTATCTTCTAGTTCAGCCGGCATGTTTTGTGCAATCTTTGTTCTCTGCCAAAGTACTAAGTCATGCCTTCTCATGAATCATGTGCACTATCCAGCACTTGCCTTAAAATCCACATTTCCATCCTTTTTTGGTTTGTTTCGTGCACGGATTCAGATAGCGTCACGTCTAACTCATTTTCTATTTTGATGATTTTTCCAGTTGTGTCCATTTGTTAGGTTTACTTCTGCTGGCACACTTGCATTTTAGCTTTGCCTGAAATTGGTTTGATATCTTTTTCCAGTCTCTCACAGGTTTCTCTGAAACACAAAATTCTCTTGCTCTACACTGTTATTTATCTTCTCTGTAACTTCAATAACTTTCAGTTTAAGCACTGCTGTCTACTTTATTTTTCTGGAGTGGATTTTTACACAAAATGATAAAGAAATTTCAAAACTTCAATTAGGTATATGTCTGTATTTCACAAGGTTGGTTGTCACCTGACTCTTTCGCAATTAGTGTGAATTGTATATCAAATCACATAGCAGCATGAGAAAAAAAAATCATTTCTTCATCTTAACATTTATGCACAGGATATTATCTTTACTCACAAATGGTGATCTGTTATCTGTGAAAAACTAGGGTCGACATTTACATGAGGTAAATGGAAAATTCCAGATTTTTTGCCAAAAATAGGGGGTTGACTTTTGCACAAGATTGATTATTACTCAAGTATGGAGGGAAGGTAATTTTAATCAACCTGTGTTATAAACCACCACTGGAGCAGTTGGGATTTAAATCAATGCTTTCTGACTCAAAGCTTGGGACATTACCACTGCACTACAACAGCCATCTAAATGACACGATGGATCCTATGTCCTTATCCAAACCCCACACAAGGCCTTGTTATCACATAGTTTGCTATTACACACAATCCAATATTAGACATTAACAGTCCCCATTAATAGCTATTCACCCTCCCAGCAGGTCAGGCAACTTCCGAGGAGCAGGAGAGTCGGCATTTGAGGGCATAAGCCCTTCATCAGTTTGGAGTGAAGTACCATCCTTCCCTACAAAGGTAGCTGTTGGAAAAGATTTGCTAATCCATGATAGGCCCACAAAACCAAAATTGGCCAAACTGTACCAGAACACCCAGAATTCCCAAGCAGCTCACAAGCCAAATCAGACAGCACGCAGACAAGGGAATACACTTTAAGCTCCCACAGAAAATAACAGAGCATCACAGATATCTCAAAGCCCCAAGGGCAGTTTCACAATCCAGCAATACCAAAGCCACACAAAGAGCAGGATAGACCGAGAGGCACCAGCAAGGACATACTCCAGGAACAGGACAATGGAAGCACCTCGCCACTTCAGAACATATATTAACACCTACCTGTGAAGAGGATTGGAACAGTGATAGTGTCAGGATGTTGCATTGTGTGAAGAAACAGGACATTCATCTGATATTTGTTTTCCAATTAGCATCCTTGCAACTAAATTACTCCATTTCCAGGTACACATTGCAGTTTCCCATTTCTTAATCAGTGTCATTGTGCAGCATTACTATAAAACTGGTCTCACCCTCAGCTCTGGGAAGAGAAATTTGACCTACCTGTATAGACTGTCAATTCTGTGTCAGCTGGTCTGTTTTCTCTTCTAGCGATATCCCTTGCAATAAACTGTTTGTCAATTTCACTTCGAGCTGTGTTTTATGATCTCTAACCTATTGGGCAAATTTCTCCGACAGTAGCTATGCAGTACAGAATCTAAAACACGAACAGAACAGAACTGCAGAGAAGGAGACCATTTAATACAAAAAGACTGGGTGGACTAGTTCGAAGAGTAATCCATTTAGTCCAGCGTAATCCCATATTCTAGTAATTATTTTCTTCTTCCATATAGTTATCAATTACCTTTTGAAATCTACTCTTGAAGCTGTTTCCACTACCATATGGGGAGAGGGTGACTTGGTAGCAATGTTACTGAACTAGTAACCCAGAACACCAGGCAAATGTTCTTCATGGTAACTGGTGAAATTTGAATTCAATATAATTTCTAGAATTAAAAGCTGGCCTAATCGTGACCAAATGTCATTAAGAACCTCTTTGATTCACAAATGATGTGTATGGCAGCAAGTCTGCCATCCTTATCTGATCTGTCCTGTATGTGACTCCAGGCCCACATTAATGTGGCTGACTCTTAGCTGCCCTCTGGCCAATGGGCAATAAATACTGACCTAGTTAATGATGCCCACATCCTGTGAACAAATGAAAAAAAAACCCTTGTCAGCACAGCTTTCCATTAATTTGTTACAATGTAGTGAGGAAGGGCGATTAGCTCCTTTCTTTTTAACCACCTCTCAGTTCTTAGCAACAAATATGTTTTGTTTTTCATGCATTTATTGTATTTAAATTAAAATGTAATTAACTCATTCAAAACGAGGGAGTGAGATTACGTTTTCTTGAGTGAATGAGAGAAGAATTTTATTATCTACTAATGCTGAGAAAATAATAATCAAACACACACATAAACATAGGTAATAAGCTTAAAAATCGGGGTGGAGTCAAGTACTGGTAGGATGTAAAGCAATTCCAGTTTAAAGTTCTTTGAGTCTTTGAGTTGTTAGGGTTAGGGTTAGGGTTAGGGTTAGGGTTAGGGTTAGGGTTAGGGTTACCTGAATCCTGACTGTTCAACTATCACTTTGATTCTTCAGTGGTGATGAAGTTTGCAGATTCCTGAATCCATGGTGAGTGAATGTTGCTTCAAGTTGTTTTTTTCACTGGGCACTGAATTTGAGGTTGGAGCAGAGAGAATCTCCCAGTTGTTGCTTACAAGTTTCCTTTTTTCTGCACTGCAACACAGAAGCAGCTGTTACTTTGTGCATGTTGATATCTCACATCATTAATTCTCAAAGCTAGAGAATCTGCAACTTCCATTCCAACTTCCATTCCAGAAAGGTGGGTATCAATTGGGAGATACTGATCTGAGTTTCAATGCTTTTCATAACAGCATTAATTTTTGCTCAAACTAATCTTTCCTTACAAATGGCTTGATGACATTGGCACAAATTCTTCAGGTGATTACAGCAACCATTTTAGGTCAGTATTTGTCATTTTTAAAAATTCATTTTTGACCATGAAAGGTTTCAGGTCTTAAAATCAGCTGATGAACATTGAATATCGATTGTTTATGTTTATCATTAACGTAACTCATTTCTAAAAAGAGTTTCCTCATATCTCCTCTGGTCTTTAGTCAACCACTTCCAAGTTGTGTTCTCTGGCTTTTGCACTTTCAGACATGGAAACAGTTTCTCATTCTCTACCTAAACCTTCTGTGATTTTAAATGCTTTTATCAAATCTCCTCTTCATCTTCTGAGCACTAAATAGAATAATCCCAGCTTCTCTAGCTGTAATCCCTCATCTCTGGAACCATTCCAATAAATCTCTATGAAAGCCACTCTAAAATCTTCACATCATTCTTGACTTATGGTGCCCAGAATTAAACACACTTCTGCATGTTGGGTGAAACAATGTATATAAATATATAGTTTATGTAAAGACAGTCCCCAGGTCGCAAATAAGTTATGTTCAGGAGTCCATTTGCAAATCTATTTGTATGCAAATCAGAAGACAATGTAGGGCCATATAACGGAGCCATTCAGAAATATAGGAAAAGTTTGTGTATGAGATTTTTAAAATCACATCCTTGTATGAGAATATTTTCATAGGTATGAGCATTCCGAAGTCAGATGTTTGTAAATCGAAGACCCCTGCAGATTTGTTTCAATCTGTCTATAGCAAGGGTCCCTAACTCGTTACAATTCTGTGCTGACACCCCAAGAGGTCATTTTCCCAGGTGAAAATTAATGAACTCTCGCTACTTCTTTAATTAATCTCTCCCTCTCTTAGTTGTAACAAGATTAAGGTGAAAAAGATTCCTTTCCTTGTGCATACCTGTTCCAAATCCAAATATATTTCTGTTTTAAAAGGAGCCAATTTAAAGAAAATTTCTTGAGTTCAAGAAAACTTGAGTCAATCAATTAAAAAGCAGAAAAATGCTAATAAAACATGAAATACATGCATACAGATGAGAAAGGAGAAGTGACTCCAAAATGTAAAAGCAATTAAGTTTGAATCAGTCTTTGGCTTGTCCATGATAAATAGATTGTGAAATTTTTCAGCTATTGAAGTGGGTGATTTCAGTAGCGTTGCCTTTGGCGGTTGGTGATTCTTGATTCTGCAGTGAGCTCATCGTGTTCAGAGAAAGGAACAGAACCCACAGGAGATCATAGCCTATCTTTTTGAAGTCTTACTGTCTGAAGTTGCCTTAATACTTTAGAGATCTGACATTCTCTCTCATGTAATCCCCACAACGATTTCTGCCTGGCAGCATCTGTGGCGAGAAAGCAGAGTTAATGTTTCAAATCCGGAAAACTTCTTTATTCTCATTTAATTTCCCAGCTTTCTTTTGGCTTTACATCCTTTTTCATTAAAAAAACCCACAATGTACTTAAATATTCAATGTCTGAAAGTAATTTAGGGTTTTAGTCTATGGCCATGACTCACTCCTGAATTGTGCTTTTCAAGTGGTATACAGGGGAGTCAGAAGGTGTGTTATATGCCACATTTGAAGCCTCTCACTTGATCTTGTAGCCACAGTATTTATGTCACTGGTCCAATTCCATTCTGTTCAGTGGTGACGCCTGATGTTGATAGTGGCTCATTGCCGACTGGATTGGTTAGGGCTATAAGCACTGGAGTTTGAAGAATCTCATAGAAACCTATAAAATTCTAGCAGGAATAGACCAGGCAAATGCAGGAAGGATGTTCCTGATGACCAGGGAGTTGAGAACCAAGAATCAAAGTCAAAGGATAAGGATAGTCCATATAGGACAGAGATGAGGCAGAGAGTGGTCAGCCTCTGGAATTCTCTGCCACAGGAAGCTGTTAAGGCCAAAATATTGAATGCTTTCAAGAAGGATTTATACATAGTTCCTAGGGCTAAAGGGATCAAAGGGAATGTGAGAAAATGGGAACAGGGTAGGATGATCAGCCACAGAATGGTGGAGCAGGCTCCAAGAACAGAATGGTTTACACGTGTTTACTATGCCAATGTTTCCATGTTAATACATTAATATGTCAATCGAAATGGTTTGATTGCTTTTTGCTGACGGTGGTCTTTGGCTGGCATTCGTGTGGCATGAATATTACTTATCAGCTCAGGCCAAGATATTTCCCTGGTCTTGCTGCATGTGGACATGGACTGCTGAGGACTTGCAAGTGGTGCTGAAAACTGAGCAATCAACTACAAATATACACACTTTTAACCTTATAGTGAATGGAGAGTCATTCATGAAGATGGTTGGGCCCAGGACATTACTCTGAAAACTCCCTGCAGCAAGGTCCAGTAACTGAGGTGATTAACCTCCAATATCCAGAACTATCATTCTCTCTGTTAGGTATGACTCCAATCAGTGGAGAGTTTACAACCAGATTCTCATTGCCTTTAGATTTCCCAGAGTTCCCTGATAACACACTTCATCAATTGCAGCCTTGATGGTAAAGACTGTTGCACCCATCTCACCTCTTAAATCCTGCATTTTTGCTCATATTTGGACCAAAGCATGAAATCAGGAGCTGAGTGGGCCTAGCAGAACCCAAATCCAAACTAAACCTTCGAGAGTAGGTTGTTGCTGTCTAAGTGCTACCTCCACCTCAATCACTTTCCTGATGATGAAGACATAATGGGTGGTAATTGGCTCGGTTGGATTTGTCCAGCTTTTCATGGGCAGAAGATAACTGGGCAATTTTCTGCATTGCCAAGTAAATGCCAGTGTTGTAGTGGTATTGTGCGAGTTTGGCTATTAGTGCAGCTAGTTCTGGAGCACAGATCATCAGTATTACTGCTGGAATGTTTTCAGGTTCACAGACTTTGGAGTGTCTAGTGCTTTCAGCCATTTATTGGGATCATGTGGAGGGAAGTGAATTGGCAAAAGACTGCACCTAGGATTCTGGGGATTTCTGGACAAACCTGGAGATGCATTGAAGGTTACCGAGGGAAGCAAAAATTAAAATTGCAAAGCCTCGGGCCACAATCTTGCGATCCTCCATAAATATAGGGTCGGTGTTAGACAACATTTCTGTTCAACAAATGTGCGAGGAAGTAATAGGCAACTATGTACCTGTCAGCCTAATGTTAATGATGGAAAACTTTTAACAGTCAATAATTTGGTCAAGGGAAATTAACATTTAGAAAGGTATGGGCCAGTAAATGAAATTTAACAAGCTATATTACGAACAAAATATTCTCGGAAAAACTCCGCATGTCAGGTAGCATCTGTGAAGAGAGAAGTGGAGTTAATGCTTCAGGTTATGTCTTTTAATCAGAACTAATGAATCTTCAGATGCTGCTGGGTCTGCTGAGTTTTTCCAGCATTTTCCAGCATCAGCAGTAATTTAATCTTGTTCAAAGAAAATTGTGGTTTTTACTAATTTGACTGAGTTCTATGATGATGAAGTAACTGGAAAGATTGATGATGGTATTAAAGTTGGCATTGTGTACATAGATTTTCAAAAGATATTTGTCAAAAGCACAACATAAACAATGTATTCATAACATTTAAACTCATGAGATCCACGTGACAATGGAAATTTGGAATGAAAGTTCAGTATGGCAAAGCAAATAGAGAAGAATGATAAACAGTTGTTTTCCAGACTGAAGAGCTGCTCTCCAAGGAGCAATATTAGAAAAATAGCTCTTTTGATATGTATTAATGATCCAAACCTGGATACAGAACATCATTTCAAAGTTTGCAGAAGAGACAAAATATATAAATAGGTGATTTCCTCAAATTCCAGGAGCAGCAATTATTGTATTATATGTTGTTGCATTGTTTTGGAACTTTGGGGAAAAAGGTCAAAACAGCAGCACTTCTAAAAGGGAGAAAGACAGATAAAAGGCAGTGACCGCATAGTCACTGAAGGAGAGAGAGAGAAAGAAACCTCCATTGCTAACTTGCACAGCAGTAAATCTGCACAGTTACTGCCTTGGCTGTTTGAGTTCATGTATCTCTGGACATCAAAGTGCATCTGGAATAATTAACAAACAGCACAGCTGGTCTTGGAGGAACCTGTAGGGGAGAGCTCACAACACAGGAACAGATCAGTGCATAGTTTTTAACGGGTAACCTTGCTGTAAGTCTGCAGTAGTGCGTAAACTGGGTTCTTTCTTGATTATATGTTTTATTGAAATATCTCTTCATTAAATTTTAAAAATATACATGTCAATTATCCGAATGACATGGGCAGGAAGTACTCTGTTTGGATAATCGACTGCTGGATAACACAGTTCAGCCGAGCATTGTGATCTTGCAATCTTGTTCAGATAATCTGAAACTTGGATAATTGAATGCCGGATTATCGAGGTTCCTCTGTAAACCATAATTGCTAAGATGGCCTGGAGCACTATTTTTTAGAGCAAAAAGATGGTGATATTTTCTGACTCTGTAGATTGTGAAGGAGCAAAGATGGCCCTTAGTAGAGTGAAATGCTCATCCTGTCAGATGTGGTAGTTTAGGGAGAGTTTCCATGTTACTACTGATTATATCTGCAGGAAGTGTCTTTGGTTGCGAATCCCATCAGATTGAATGGATCAGTTGAAGCAACATTTAGAGGCAATCAGGAATTTACAAGAGCTAGGGGATGTGATGAATGGCAGTTACAGGAAGGGAGAAAAGCTGCAGATACAGTCAGGTAGATGGGTTAACTCCAAAAAAGGTAGGAGGGGTAGGCAGGTAATGCAGGAGTCTTCTGTGGCTACCCCTATTTCAAAGAAGTATGCTATTTTGGAAAATGTAGAGGGTGATGCACTCTCAGGGGAATGCAGCACGGAACAGCTAAGTTTCTGGTGTCAAGACTGGCTCTAGTGTAATGAGAGGTACGTTGGGTTCCAAGAGATTGGTTGTGATAGTGGATTCTCTAGTCAGAAGCACAGACAGATAGTTCTGCAGCCAGCAACAAAAAATCAGAATGGTGTGTTGCCTCCCTGGTGCCAGGATCAAGAATATCTTGGAGAGGATGCAGAATATTCTCAAAGGGGAGAGAGACCAGCAGGGGGTCATTGTATACACTGGAACCAATGACATAGGGAGGGAAAAGGAAGAGATTGTGAAGGGAGAATATGTAAAATTAGGCAGCAATTTAAAAAGGGTAGTAATATCAGGACTACTCCCGCAGCTATGAGCTAGTGAGGGTAGGAATAGGAGAATAGAGCAGATGAATGCATGGCTGAGGAGATGGTGCAGGGGAGATTTTTAGATCATTGGAATCTCTTCTGGGAAAGACATGACCTGTACAAGAAAGGTAGATTGCACCTGAATTGGAAGAGGACTAATATACTTCGAAGTTTGTGAGAAGATTTGTAGCTCGGGTGCTCGTTGTTGTGGTTCTGTTCGCCGAGCTGGAAGTTTTTGTTGCAAACGTTTCGTCCCCTGGCTAGGTGACATCCTCAGTGCTTGGGAGCCTCCTGTGAAGCGCTTCTGTGGTGTTTCCTCCGGCATTTATAGTGGCCTGTCCCTCCCAAGCACTGAGGATGTCACCTAGACAGGGGACGAAACGTTTGCAACAAAAACTTCCAGCTCGGCGAACAGAACCACAGCAACTAATATACTGGCAGGGAGATTTGCTAGAGCTGCTCGGGAGGATTTAAAATAGTAAGGTGGAGGTTGGTGTTATAGATGAGGGATAGCATTACTGCTCTACTTAGGGAGGATATTCCTGGGAATACATTCAAGGAGATTATTTCGGTGGAATTGAGAAATAAGAAAGGGATGATCACATTATTGGGATTATATTATAGTCAATGGAAAGAAACACATTTGTCAGTTACCTGTAAAAATAATAGGGTGGTTACGGTATGGGATTTTAACTTTCCAAGCATAGACCGGGACTGCCATAGTGTTAGGGGATTAGACGGAGAGGTAATTGCTAAGTGTGTATAAGAAAATGTTTTGATTCAGTCTGCAGATATTCCTATGAGAGAATGTGCAAAACGTGACCTACTCTTGGGAAATAAGGCAGGGCAGGTGACTGAGGTGTCAGTGAGGGAGCACTTTGGGGCCAGTGATGATGGATCCAACGAAAAGTTGAAATTCTAAATTGGAGAAAGGCTAATTTTGACGGAATTAGGCAAGAACTTTCAAAAGCTGATTGGGGCCAGATGTTCGCAGATAAAGGGATGGCTGGAAAATGGGAAGCCTTCAGAAATGAAATGAGAGTCCAGAGACAGTACATTCCTGTTAGGGTGAAATGCAAGGCTGGTAGGTGTGGGGAATGCTGGATGACTAAAGAAATTGAGGGTTTAATGAAGAAAAAGAAGGAAGCATATGTCAGGTATAGACAGGAGAGATCGAGTGAATCCTTAGAAGAGTATAAAGGCAGTAGGAGTACACTAAAGAGGGAAATCAGGAGGCCAAAAGGAGGACATGAAATAGTTTTAGCAAATAGGGTTAAGGAGAATCCAAAGGGATTTTATAAATACATCAAGGACAAAAGGGTAACTAGGGAGAGAATAGGGCCCCTCAATGATCAGCAAGGCAGCCTATACGAAGATTGGTGGAGTTGTGGATACTGAGGAGGGCTCTTGTCGGCTGCAAAGGGACTTGGATATGATGCAGAGCTGGGCTGAGGAGTGGCAGATGGAGTTCAACCCTGCCAAGTGTGACATTGTCCATTTTGGAAAGACAAATAAGAATGCGGAATACAGGGTTAACGGTAGGGTTCTTAGTGAGGTGGAGGAACAGAGGGATCTTGGGGTCTATGTTCATAGGTCTTTGAAAGTTGCCACTCAGGTGGATAGAGCTTGTAAGAAGGCCTATGGTGTATTAGCGTTCATTAGCAGAGGGATTGAATTCAAGAGTCATGAAGTGATGTTGCAACTGTACAGGACTTTGGTTAGGCCACATTTGGAGTACTGTGTGCAGTTCTGGTCGCCTCACTTTAGGAAAGATGTGGAAGCTTTGGAGAGGGGGCAGAGAAGATTTACCAGGATGTTGCCGGGAATGGAGAATAGGTCGTAC
>NC_057713.1:84162821-84210233 GCF_004010195.1 Chiloscyllium plagiosum | reverse complement strand
TGGGAGTGGTAGAGTCAGAATCTTTGGTGACCTTTAAGCGGCAATTGGATAGGTACATGGATGGGTGCTTAAGCTAGGACAAATGTTCGGCACAACATCGTGGGCCGAAGGGCCTGTTCTGTGCTGTATTGTTCTATGTTCTATGTGTGGAGCCATAGGAGATGGGGAAGATGCTAAATGAGTATATTTCATCAGTATTTACAGTGGAAAATGACATGGAAGGTATAGAATGTGGGGAAATAGATGGTGACATCTTGAAAAATGTCCATATTACAGAGGAGGAGGTGCTGGATATCATGAAATGCATAAAAGTGGATAAATCCTCATGACCTGATCAGATGTACCCTCGAACTCTGTGGGAAGTGAGGGAAGTGATTGCTGGGCCCCTTGCTGAGATACCTGTATCATTGATAGTCACAGGTGAGGTGCTAGAAGACTAGAGGTTGGCTAATATGGTGCCACTATTTAAGAAAGGTGGTAAGAAAAAGCCAGGGAATTATAGGTCGTGAGCCTGACTTTCTGAGGGAATCCTGAGGGACATGATTTGCAGTACACGGAAAGGCAAGGACTGATTAGGATTAGTCAGCATGGCTTTGTGCGTGAGAAATCATGTCTCACAAACTTGATTGAGTTTTTTGAAGAAGTAACAAAGAAGATTGATGAGAGCAGAGTGGTGGATGTGATCTATATGGACTTCAGTAAGGCATTCAACAAGGTCTGTCATGGGAGACTGGTTCACAAGATTAGATCTCATGGAATACAGGGAGAACTAGCCATTTGGATGTAGAACTGGCTCAAAGATAGAAGACAGAGGATGGTGGTAGAGGGTTGTTTTTCAGACTGGAGGCTTGTGACCACTGGTGTATCACAAGGAGTGGGCTGGGTCTACCACTTTTCGTCATTTGTATAAATGATTTGGATATGAACATAGGAGGCATAGTTAGTGAGATTGCAGATGACAACAAAACTGAAGGTGTAGTGGAAAGCAAAGAAGGTTACTTCAGAGTACAATGGGATCTTGATCAGATGGGCAAATGGGCTGAGGAGTGGCAGATGGGGTTTAATTTAGCTAAATGTGAGGTGCTGCATTTTGGAAAAGCAAATCAGAGCAGGATATATACACTCAATGGTAATGTCTTGGGGAGTGTTGCTGAACAAAGAGACTTTGGTATGCAGGTTCTTATTTCCTTGAGAATAGAATCGCAGGTAGATAGGATAGTGAAGAAGGCATTTGGTATGCTTTCCTTCATTGGTCAGATATGGAGTACAGGAGTTGGAAGGTCATGTTGTGGCTGTACAGGACATTGGTTTGGCCACTTTTGGAATATTGCATGCAATTCTAGCTTCCTTTGTATCGGAAGGATGTTGTGAAACTTGATTTGGAGATGCTGGTGTTGGACTGGGGTGTACAAAGTTAAAAATCACACAAAACCAGGTTATAGTCCAACAAGTTTATTTGGAAGCACTAGCTTTCAGAGTGCTGCTCCTTCATCAGATGGTTGTGGAGTATAAGATCATCAGACACAGAATTTATATCAAATGTTTACAGTGTGATGTAACTGAAATTATATATTGAAAAAGACCTGGATTGTTTGTGAAGTCTCTCATTGTTTAGATTGGGTATGTTGGTTTCAGTTCTTTCATATGTAAATCACAGAACTTCCTTAAAGTTACACTCTCAAGTGAACTCTAACAATCGGTGCCACCTTGGCCCAGGTAATGCATTGAAGGTGTGATGCTAATCTAAAAAAAGGATTTACAGAATCTTACAAGGATTAATGCAGTTTTTGAGCAAAATAAAATGTAATTCTACAAGCATAAATTCACCCCACAAACTTGCATGTATGCGTGTGAGCATGAGTGTAAAGGGGTATAGGTTTATGAGAGGGTGCATGTGTGAGTGTGGGAGTGTATGCATATATGTGTGAGGGTATGAGAGGGAGCTTGTGTATGAAAGAGAGTCTGCGTGAGTGTATGCGTCTATAGGAGTGTGTGTGTGTGTGTATGTATATAAAAATAGGGGTCACCTGTAGTGTGACATGAACTCGAGGTGCCGTTTGAGACCATCCTCATGGGTACCGAACTTGGCTATCAGCCTCTGCTCGCCCACTTTGCATTGTTGCCTGTCCCGAAGTCCGCCTTGGAGGATGGACACCCAAAGGTCCAAGGTCGAATGTCCCGGACCGCTGAAGTGTTCTCCGACTGAGAGGGAACATTCCTGTCTGCTGATTGTTGTGAAGTGTCCATTCATCCATTGCCGTAGCCTCTGCTCGGTCTCACCAATGTACCATTCCTCAGGGCATCCTTACCTGCAGCGTATAAGATAGACATCGTTGGCCCAGTCACTTGAGTACCCGCCACGTACATGGTGGGAGGTATCCCCATGCATAATGTGGTATCCAGGTCGACACTCTGACACGTCTTGCAGTGTCCACTGTGTCAAGCTTGTTTCGTGTTGTCCTGAAAGCCGGGCAGTTTGCTGTGAACAATGATCTGTTTGAAGTTTGGTGGCTGTTTAAAGGCGAGGAGTGGAGGTGTGGGGAAGGTCTTGGTGAGGTGCTTATCCGCATTGATAACGTGTTGCAGGCTGCAAAGAACATGGTGTAGTTTTTCGGCTCCTGGGAAATACTGAACAACAAAGGGTACCCTGTCAGTTGCAGCTCGTGTCTGTCTCCTGAGGAGGTTATTACGGATTCTCACTGTGGCACGTCAGAATTGGCAGAACTTGTGTTGAGCATCATACCCCATTCTTATGAGAGCATCCTTGAGTACTTCCAGGTGCCAGTCATGTTCCTCCTCATCTGAACAGATCCTGTGTATGCATAGGGCTTGTTCGTAGCAGATGGCTATTTTAATGTGTTTTGGGTAGAAGCTGGAGAAGTGTAGCATTGTGAGGTTATCTGTGTGTTTGTGGTAGAGTGAGGTGCTGAGATGCCTATCCTTGATGGAGTTGCATGTGTCCAAGAAGGAGCTAGATACTAGAGAGTAGTCCACGGTAAGTCTGAGGGTGGGATGAAACTCGTTCATATCACTGTGTAGTTGTTTCAGTAACTCCTCGCCATGGGTCCAAAGGAAGAAAATATCATCAATATACCTGGTGTATAGTGTTGGTTGGAGGTGCTGCGTAGAGAAGAAATCTTGTTTGAACCAGTGCATGAAAATGTTGGCGTATTGGGGTGCAAATTTGGTCCCCGTGGTTGTTCAGTGTGTCTAGATGAAAATTGGTTGTCAAAGGTGAAAATGTTATGGTCGAGGATAAAGTGGATGAGTTGTAGCACGGTGCTCAGAGATTGGCAGTTGTTGGTATTGAGTACTGATGCTGTTGCAGCCATGCCGTCATTGTGGGGAATGCTGGTATAGGGTGCTGAAACGTCCATTATGAGGAGGAATGTTCCCGGTTCGACTGCTCCATGGGTGCTAAGTTTCTGGAAGAAATCTGGAGTGTCGTGACAGAAGCTGGGGTTCCTCTGTACAATGGGTTTCAAGATGCCTTTGATATAGCCAAAAAGGTTCTCACACAGGGTCCCACTGCCTGATACGATGGGGTGTCCTGATGTGTTGGCATTGCATATCTTTGGTAGGCAGTAGAAGTAGAAGCCGACGTGAGACGTATGTGGGATGAGGGCGCTTAGGGAACTCTGAAGGACTAGATCCAAAGTCCTGATTAATGTTTTTAGTTCACGATTGTGCTCTTTGGTTGGATCGACCAGTAGTTGCCTATAGTATTCCTGGTTGTTCAGTTGTTGGTACACTTCCTTGCAGTAATCTGTTCTATTCTGAATGATGATGGCTCGTCCTTTATCTGCTGGTTTGATGATTGGTTGGTTTTGTGATTGGTTTTGAGAGCATGGATGGCATTGCATTGCGGTCGGGTGATGTTTTGCTCTACCTTGTTGGTGCAGCTGATGAAGCTGGCATTTGTATATTCCCTGACGGTTTGAGCATACATGTCAAGCTCAGGGTAATGGCCTTCCAGTGAGGTACAAGTTGACTCCTTCTTTGGTTGTCCCTCTACAGATTCCTGATGACTGTTCCGGTTCCTCAGTGGACTCATTGGGATCACTGCTGGCATCTTGAAAGAATTCCCAGAGTCTCATTCATCTGATGAATTCCGCCATACCTGCCGCAAGACCCATGGGGTCCATTTTGGTGGTGGGGCAAAAATTGAGACCCTTGCTTCAATCTCTTCCTGTTGAAGGGTGTGGTCCAAGGGTTCAGAAAAGACTTACAAGGATGTTGCCAGGTTGGAGGATTTGAGGTACAGGGAGAGGCTGATTAGGCTGGGGCTGTTTTCCCTGGAGGCTGAGGGGTGACTTTATAGAGATTTATAAAATCACGAGGGGCATGGATTGGATAAATAGACAAGGTCTTTCCCCTGGGATGGACAGTCCAGAACTAGAGGGCATGGGTTTAGATTGAGAGGGGAAAGATATAAAAGGGACCTAAGGAGCAACTTTTTCAGAGAGTGGTGTGTGTATGGAATGAGCTGCCAGAGGAAATGGTGGAGGGTGGTACAATTGCAGCTTTTAAAAAGGCATCTGGATGGGTATATGAATAGGAAGGGTTTAGAGAGATATAGGCCAACAGCTGGCAAATGGGACTAGATTAGGTTAGGACATCTGGTCGGTATGGATAAGTTGGACCAAAGGGTCTGTTCCGTGCTATAAATCTCTATGACTTTATAATAGATGAGCAGGATCAGAACAAACAAGAGAGATTAGAGTGGAAAATTAAATGTCCTGTAGACATGTAGAAAGACAATAATTCTAGTGGGAGGAATAGGAGATGAAGAATGAGTGATGAAATGTTAAAGTGGTTTTGGAACAGAGACTCTTGATGTGTGTTGTACGCAATATTTAGAAATAGCGGGACAAGTTTAAAACAAATGGGATCCTTAGCTTTATTGACTGAAGTCTAGATTTAAGAAGCAAGAAAGTGCTAACCTTCATAAAACATGTCAAAGTGCCAGTTGGAGTATTGTGATCAGTTCCAGGCACTGGAATTCAAGTATCCGTCCCGTTTCCCTATCCCTGTGTTGGTCAAAGCAAAACACTCAGAGACACAGTATAGTGTTACCTCCTTCATCTTTATTCCGGGCCCTGGAGGGAGAGAGAACGATCGCCCATGTGCACAAGACATGAGTTCTCAGTCTTCTCTCGAACAGCAGTTTCTTAATGAATTATATAGTCATTTACAGGGTGGAGCATCCAGGTAAGGCAACATACATATTGAATGGGTGACCATTACCATCAGCGAGTGTCAATAGTAAAGATTAAGCCATCTGCTGTTACACAATGAATGTTCTTAGCCTTGTTAACTGGATTCACATAATGGATACTTTTCACTTTGTTAACTGACTTTACATATGAATACTTCTTCATATTGTTAAATGGCTTTACATTCCCTTTGCCTCCAGCACCTCATTGTTTAGTGCATGATCTTATCTGATCCGCGCTGTGCTAGCCGAACCTTTTGTTTCACAAAAACTCAAAACTTAATTCTTTCCCTACTAACTCACACGCTATAAACTTTCTCACAGGAAGGTGCCAAAACATTGGTTGCTGCACCAAATTAATTGGTATACTGAGATTTACACAAATCATGTTAATGTTTCAAGTCCAACAGGATTCTTCTTTGGAAATTAAGCGAGCTGAAAAATGACAGCAATAGCATAAAAACCATCATTTCGCAGCCACCATCAGTCTGAAGAAGTTATTATCAGACTTGAAATATTAACTTCCTTTCTCTTTCCACAGATACTGCCTTACCTGCTGAGTTTCTCCAGCCATTTCTACTTTTAATTCAGATCTCCAGCTTTCACAATATTTTGCTTTGACTTCATGTAAATCATGATGAAATGATTAATTATATGAGTAAAAGAGAGAAACCACCAGTCTCTCATGAGCATGGGAAGAGAGAGGTATAGACATTACATTGGACAAAAGAATTATTACCATTCGGCCCACCATACATGCACTGAAATAAAAAGCCTTACTTAGATAAAAGAGACAAGTAGCTCAGAGATTGTGTCTGTATAAACACCCATCACCCAGAGATATTCTCAACATGTATCTCAATGTGAAGGGAGCAGTATTGATATTAAGGAAAAGATAAAGCAGATTTAAAGGATGAGGGACATCAGTTATGCAAAGAGACTGAGAAAAAGCTGATCTTCTCCATTGAGCAGAGAAGATTGAGATGTTATAATGTTCAAAATTATTAATCGCTTTGAAAGACTCCATAAGGAGGAATGATCCTAGTAACAGGAAGATTAAATCCCATTGAACATAGATTTAAGATAATTGATCAAAGAACCTGAGGCGACATGAGAAAACACCTTCGCCAATGAGCTGTTAGGGGAAGTCATTGAGATTTTAGTTGCACAGAAAGAGGTCTTCCAGCCCATCCTGGTCTTATGGTCTTATTGTGTCCACTTTGGTCACTCTGAGTCCATTTTTCACCACTTGGCCTGTAGCCTTGTGAAACAAAAATTATTTTCTGTCGAATCTGTTCAGAGATGTTATTACACACCTCTGGAATGGGTGCACTTACAGTCATAGAGATGGACAGCACGGAAACAGACCCTTCGGTCCAACTCGTCCACACCGACCAGATATCCCGATCTAATCTAGTCCCATTTGCCAGCACCTGGCCCATATCCCTCTAAACCCTTCCTATTCATATACCATCCAGATGCCTTTTAAATGTTGCAACTGTACCATACTCCAGTATTCCTCTGGCAGCTCATTCCACACATGTACCACCCTCTGCGTGAAAACGTTGTTCCTTAGGTTCCTTTTATATCTTTCCCCTCTCATCTTAAACCTATGTCCACCAGTTCTGGACTCCCCCACCCCAGGGAAAAGACGTTGTCTATTTATCCTTTTCAAGTCCCTCATGATTTTATAAACCTCTATAAGGTCACCCCTCAGCCCCCGACACTCCAGGGAAAACAACCCCAGCCTATTCAGCCTCCACTTCAACCCAGATCTCCTGGTTCAGAGGTAAGGTCACTACCACAGCAACATTATACTTTGCTCACCTAAATAGTTCTTAACTGCCTTGGGAGCTTTCATCTTTTCCACTGTTTAAGCAGTGAAATCCTGATATCCACAACACTCCGTGTGAAAAATATCCTCAGATCCCTCTAAACTTGCTGCTCCTTACCCTAAAACTTTGTCCCCTGGTTAATGACTCCTCTACTAAGGAGAAACGTTTCTCCCTATATACCGTCTCCATGCTCTTCATTACTTTGTATACTTAAATCAGGTACTCCTTCAGCCTTCTCTGCACTAAGGAAAACTACTCTAAAGGAGTCTCTTCAGGTTGAATCGCTGCAGTCCTGGCAACAATCTAGTAAATCTCCTCTGCACCCTCTCTGATGTAATCACATCCTTTGGTAATCAGGTTCACATTGCCTGAAAGAGTGGACGAAATAAACGCAATATTCATAATCAAAAGAGAACTCAATCCATTCTTGAAGGACTACACCAAATTACCAGTATCAGCCGATCCGATGGACTAAATGGCCTTCTGTTCGGTTGCCTTCTATCCTTGCTAATTTTCGACATCAACCGAAAAGCAAGAGATATTCTTGCTTCAAGCAAAGCCATAAGTCGAAGTGCACAAAACTATTTAGTCATAATCAGACAAAATAGCAAAAGTTTATCAAGTGATTAGTCCAGTGCACGAGTCTGATGCTCCTGGTCATGTAAAAACATGATACAAAACTAGCAGTTTCGTCTTTCTGCATTCGTGCAAAATGGGCGGTTCGGAAATCCATGAATGGAAAGGACTTGAGTGAACGCAAAAACCTAGGTATAGTTCACGCCCTGCGAACTGCTGCCGATTCATTGTGAATCAGGTTGACCTCTGACAGATCATCTGCAGACCTCACTTTCTCCTCTGACAGATCATGGCCGTTCCAATTGGATGATTGACAGGCTGCTGAAGAGGCGTGTCAGAGTCTGACATCACTGCGCCTGCGCCATGACGCAGAAGCGCTCCCTGGAGTTGTAGTCGCGCCCACAGGGTTACTGATACAGGAAGGTGGAAAGGACTATATGTCCCTGAATGCCTCGCGCCAGCATGTTGGGGGTGGGCCGGAGGGGCACGCCTGCGCATTGGTGCTTCGCTCAGCTGTTCATTGCAGCCTCTGGGAGTTTCCAATGTGTCAGATTCTGGGAGGAGGGGTACTCGACTTTGGAATTTACAACCTCCGGACGTTCGATTGGAACGTGGTGTTGGTAGCGCAGAGAATGATACACTGAGGCCGAGTTGCCTCTTCAACCGGGGCGGCTGCAACCTTCCCCCAATCATCCTGCAAGTCAAGACTTTTTCGTTTTATTTTTCTTCCTATCCTCTTACGATCGCTTTCCATTCTCTGCATTCGCCATGCTGCAGCTGGTCCCTTGTCTGAGGAGAGTTTTGCGACCCGCCCGGACTCTGGCGTGTAGCCTGGGCTCTGGAAGGAGAAGCGAAAGATGCCCGTTCCTTCTCCCTGCCCCTTCGTTGCTGTCCTGCCGGAGCACCGTCGCCCCAGCCGCTGCTTTTTCCCCGCGCTGCTTCGGCACCCATTCGGCCAAGGAGCCGGTGGAGCCCCTGAACACGGCGCAGGGAGCCCGGGATTTTATCTACAGCCTGCACTCGAAAGAGAGGAAGAGTCTGTTGCAGGAGCTCCAGAGATTCGAGGCCATGGCGATGGCACAAGGTAAGGGAATGACAGTGTATGTGTGAAAAGACAAGGACACTGTCTGACTCGTCAGAGCGGCGTTACTGAGTTTCTGCCACGGGAGAAAAGAGCCACTGAAGTCGTGGTTCTGTCCCGGGTGGAGAGGGGGAGTTGTGCCCTGACAGAGGCTGGGTTGGGGAAGGAAGCAAACACCTGAACACAGGAGCTGTGGACGCAGATGACTGGACAGGGAGGAATATGGTCCAGCGTAACTTGGGGAGAGAGAGAGCTAGAGAAGTGGAGACTTTCAAGTTACTCAGGCAGGGAAAAGTGCTCGAATCAGCAATGGGGCAATTAAAGTCGTTACTGAATGTACTACACGTAATCATTGTGGAAGAAATGAATTAAAGTAGGTTACTAAAGATTTAAAACTAAAATACTGCGGATGCTGCAAATGTAAGAAAAAGCGCCCGAGAAATTCAGCGGCAGTCAATATCCGTGTAGAGAGTGTTCATTTTTTTGACACCTCTGTTATGAACTGAAGCTGGAATGGAAAAGTTGACTTTGCTTCCCTTCCCAAAGACGCTGTCAGAGCTGTTGAGTTTCTCCTGCTCCTTGTGTTTTTATTATTGAAGATTTAATCTATGACTTTGTCCTTGGAATGCTATTTTTAGAGGATCTGTCTGCATCTCTTCTACGTTTGTACTTGCATCTCTGAAGTCAGGCTTTGACAGTGCTGGCACCAGGACCAGAGTTGGTGTCTTCAATTTGTTCTAGAGCGTTGAAATGGCAAAGGGGATGGAATATGTACATTGGACGAGTTTTTGAGTCTCTGCTTGATAACATTGTATATTGGCTGTCTTCAGATTACTGCTCTTTTAAATGACTTGACAATTTTGAGTACAGGTAGAACTTGCGCGCGTAAACATGCCTTTATCGGAGCATCAAGCTCTGACGCTTGGTATTTGCAGTTCTTGGTTTGCAGATATACATTTCTCTTGGGTTTCTTTATAAACTGGAAGAGGAAATTTATTTTTTGGCGGCGAGGTTAAAAATGAAATGGCTCATTCTGAACTGACTAGTTTTCCCATCTGTTTGTTTTTCTTCTAGTTCCATTCCAGTTGCATTCTGACTTCAATGATGGAATATCGAAAGCGCAGGGTTCCTTCGGGTTACATTTCGATATGATGTGTTTTGAGTGCATAGTTATTAGTGTAATTACAAAGAGAAACAAGTTCCGGAAAATAATCAGGGGGCAATGCTTTTCTGAGGGAAATTAGAGTCAAATTTATCTGCAGGGACATAACCGAAGCGTGACAGTGCGACATGGTCCAGTGCGCCTGTTAGCTGTGTTTCGAAACTCCGTCAGGTACTAACTTTACACATGCTTGGGTATATGAGGGAGTGTGGTGGAGGGAGGAGACTGAGAGTTCGATCTTGGGGAATGAGTTATATGTGTGACTCTGTTTAGTTCAGTGCTGCCGTGTGAGACTGAGTTGATCACCTGTCGGACATGTGGATGGGTGGTATTGGCGGCGGGGTTACCTACTGCTAGTTATTTTTTCTGCCTCAGTGGCTGGGGAGCGGCATCTATGGAGGTACAGCGCTCCCAGCAGCCCAAGCGCATGTGAAAGACGCTTATGGGCTCCACTGCGCCTTGCTGCTCGCTCTCCAGCCGCTGAAAGCACCGGGAGACGTTGGTCCCTTATCACTAGCACTCACTTGTAGACATTTGTATATAGTAATTGGCAGATGAACCTTCAGTTGTGGAAACAGGAGTCAACGTTTCACTGCCATCCTGAATGTTAGGGGAAACCTGTTGCATGGAGAACTGTGCTCTTTGACTTTACTGTACCATACCAGTAGTGTGTGTGGGTGGGGAAGGGGGCTGGAAGGATGCTGGTTCAGACTAAGGGGTTTCAACTTTTGAAAGTTCTTTTGGGGGCAGAGGACTGCAACAGTGTTCAATTTAAGTGACACAGGGTTGTAATTTCTGGGTCTCTAGCTAATTGATGTGAGTGTGTGTATTGGAAGATGTGAATCCGTTTGAGCTGATGATGCAGCACCTCAAAGACATGACAAAATACTTAAAAGGTTCTTTTTGTTGAAAGGCCTTGCACACAGTACTGTTGCACTTTATCAAAATGCCGGCTACAGTCAGTAGCTCTGGATTTGACCAAATGCATCTGGTTGTAGATTCATGTGCAATGCTGTCTGCATATTTTGAATCTGGCCTGAAAATGTCATATGATTACTTTTATTGACTTATACAGTAGCATAATGTAATGGCTAAGTGTCTTCTATCTGTAAACTGAAATGTGGATTTGTTTCCTACCATCAACAGTTCTGAGGGTGTGTACTGTTACAAATCTAATAATGCATCATTTCTAAGGGTGTGATTTGCAGGTATCTGAGTAGATGTTGTTTGTATTTGGGTTGCTGGGTTATAGGGCCCGGAGTGAATCCTTCGTTTCTTCACTTGAGCATGTGGTGAGGTCTCCTTTTCCAGTTTTATAAAAGTTTACACCACAACAAGGTTAGAATCCCTGGTCCTCACATTCCACCTGACCAATCTCCAAATCTAATGCATCATCCTCTGTCACTTTTAGCATCTGCAGTCTGCAGATTCCCCAGCGCCAAAAAGAGATTTAATTCCCCACCCCATATGCTTTCTGTAGGGACTGTTCCCTCTGCAACTTTCCCGTTAGATCCACACTCTCCACCAACCTCTCCTCCACACATGGCACCTTCACCTGCAGCCTCAGGACATGCAACACCTGCCACCACACCTTGCCTCTCGTCTCTGTCCAAGGCTCCAAATAATCATTCCTAGTCTGGCAGAGATTTATCTGCATTTCCTCTAATCTGATTTACTGTTTATGTTGCTCCTGATGTGGTCACCTCTACATTGGAGAGACTGAGCACAAACTTGGGGACCTGTTCAGGGAACATCTATGTTCTGCATGCTCCAATCAACCCCAAACAACTCACAATTGCCAACCATTTCAACTCCCCCTGCCCTCATATCTCCAATAACATGTCCATCCTGGGCTGCCTCCTCCATCATAATAAGGCTACATGTACATTGGAAGAAGAACACCTCATTTTCTGCCTAGGAAGCCAACAGCCTTATGCCCTCAACGTAGAATACACCAGCATCCAAATTTCCCCACCTCATTCCAGGACTGCCCTCCATCTCCTCCCCACCATTGACCTGACCTATCTGTCCATTTTCCTTTCCACTGGCCAATCCCATTCACCACCTACCTGCATCCACCTATCATCATCCCACTTACCTCGGTCTAGCCCCACTCACTTGCCTCTCTTTATTTCTCAGCCCCCTTACTACCCCAGCCCTGATGACGTGATCTGCCCAGAACACCAACTCTCCTGCCCTCTTGACGCTACTTGACCTGCCGTGTTTTATCCAGCGCCACGTTTTATCGACTCTGACTTTCCAGCATCTGCAATCCCCACTATCTCCAGTTTATAAAGTACGAGTTGACTAAGGCACCTGTCTGCTAACATAATGAAATGAGACATTAATTACTGCGCTTTGTACTGATGAGACTGTTTGGGCAGTAACTTCAATAAGTTGGAAAAAAGAAATTTCAGATTGAGGAAAACTACTCTGTGCAGCTGTTGGCCTGTAGCCTCTGTGTTTGAAGTGAGTCGAGAGTCAGATGCTGGAAAAGCAAAGCAAGTCAGACAGCATCTGAGGAGCAAGAGAATTGTCGTTTCAAGTAAGAGCCCTTCATCAGGAATGAGGCTTGTGAACCGAGGGGGGTAGGCCTTGGGAGGTGGGGGTTGGTGGAATGTTGCTGAGAGTGCGATGGGTAGATGGCAGTGGAGGTAATGGTGATAGATTGGAGTGGATAGGTGGGAAGGAAGAGGGGCAGGTCATGAAGGCGGTGCCGAGTTGGAAGGTTGAACCTGGGATATGGTGGGGGGAGGAGAAATGAGGAAATTGGTGAAAAGTAGATTGATGCCATATAGTTGGAGGGTCCCAAGGCAGAAGTTGAGGTGTTCTTCCACCAGGTGTCGGGTTGTTAGGGTGTGGTGATGGAGGAGGCCCAGGACCTGCATGTCTTTGGTGGAGTGGGAGGGAAGTTGAAGTGTTCGGACATGGGATGGCAGGATTGGTTGGTGCAGGTGTCCTGGAGACAGCATCTGCAGTCCTCTCTTTCTCGGTGCTTGATGTGAGACTATTCAAACATATTGTTGGGAGTTGCAATAAACTATTATTAATTTGCAAGTTTGAAATCTGTGAAAGTTTGATTTATATCGACTCATTGTATGGCATCGTGATTCTGACCTTGTGAGCCAATCACTTATCTGGTAATGCACTGTCAGGTTCCTGATGAAGCTGTTACTTGTTTAATTGTCATGTAATTTAGGGGACCCTCTTGTGGCACAGTGCTTGTGCACTCCTGCACTGGGATGCCCAGGTTCAAGTCCCATCTGTTCCAGAGATGTATAATAACATCTCTGAACAGGTCGATTAGATAAACAGTGGCTATTTATAGATCTATTAAAGCAGAGCACTCTGATTTTTTTATGCTTCCAGTTGTTGGTACCTTCTGTCTTTTTTTATCCATTTTTAAAAATAAAATTTTTGAATTTTCTTTGTACATTTGTGACTAAATTCTCATTTGTTAATAAACAGAAAAGAGATTTAAACAGAATCTCTTTTTAAAGCAACTCAAATTCTAGAAAATTAAATGAATTAGTGGCTCTGTCTTCCTGTCTGGTTGCATTATAGATTAAATTCAGAAACACTTGTGATAGGACAATTTGCTTTTGACCCATCACATACGGTTACATCATAATTTTCAGACGTAAAATGTGTAATGTCCTTGCATAGTAAACATATAGAATAATAAATGCAATTGCTCCCTGTAGTCTCGGAGACATAATACTTGATGATCCTTTTTAAATTATTTTATTGAAGAATGTTTTGTTGAGCCCAAGTCATGTACGTTGCCCTTGCTGTTTAGTCATGGCATGATGTATGTTATAATAATATCTCATACTCTTCAAAATGCCAGTATTCCTTTGAAAAAAGCACCAGATGCTATCTTGTTTATCATCATGATCTGTTGTCTCGGTTCCTACCTTGAGTGCTTTGACCATCTTTCGTGAATAACAAAAATAAATCAACAGACATGAATCATACACCAGACAATCAGAGCAGAAGCAAAACTGCGCAGTCAAATTTTGCCCTGGCACATTCATCCTTAAAATTGTCCATTCCAGGTATACTTGACGATGTAACTGAATTATTCTTTTACCATTTTTAAATAGTGTATCAGGTATTCCAAGTTCATATGTTTTCAGAAATTCAATGTATAGAAATTAGCAGGATAAATTATTTTAATCCACTGCATGTATTTGGGAAGGCCCCAGTAGATTTCATGTAGTTGTTTTAACTGTATATTATGTTATTAAACAATTAGTTGATAACTGAGCAATATATAAATGTAGATTATTTCTTTTAATCTGTTTCCGGTCTTATGCACAACCTTTCTTAGAATTCCACAGAATTTTTTATGGGTTTAAAATCCAATTGAGGAGAAAGTGAGGTCTGCAGATGCTGGAGATCAGAGCTGGAAATGTGTTGCTGGAAAAGCGCAGCAGGTCAGGCAGCATCCAGGGAACAGGAGAATCGACGTTTCGGGCATAAGCCCTTCTTCTGTTCCCTGGATGCTGCCTGACCTGCTGCGCTTTTCCAGCAACACATTTCCAGCTCTGATCTCCAGCATCTGCAGACCTCACTTTCTCCTCAAAGATTTCAACCTACTGCGAATCCTCTTACAAGGATGCCTTCCTTGAAGAAGCTCTCTTCCTCCCTCTACAAAGATTTCAGTGAGTCCCTCTCACACTGCACCCTCCAGGTCATCTCCTCTGCACAGAAGCTCTTCAGCCACATTCTCAAACAGACTCGCTACCACAGCCACATCTCCTTCCTCAGCACCTGCCTACGGAACCGAGTTATCCCGCACGGACTCCGGACTACGTTCCGACCAACAAAACTTGGACCCAACCAGGACAACCAGTACCTACAACAAATCCGAAGCCTCCAGCAACAGACCTCCCTCCGGATCCTCCGCTCCACGCTTGCAGCCAGGCGCCGCTACCTATAAAATCCAATTGAGGCAAGAGAATCTAAGATGTTTGAGCCCTAACTAAAATAAATGTAAGGGATTTTTATTAGTACGCCAAGAGAGCTGATGCACTGCTCAAAATGATCTATAATGTTTTGGTTAGTAGTAAGAGAGAAATTTGACTTGGAAAACTACCATTATTGCTTGTTTGGAAGATAGTTTACAAATCTCTTATTTGATTAAGCTGAGACATCATATTTGGGACAGTAGTAAGGAGTTCCCTCTTGGATGTAGTAGAGCCTGATTCAGCTAACACCGAAGCGATATCATAAGCAGAGCATCATTTTTCTAGCAACTGGAGGAGTTTTATTCATTCTTGGGATTTGGTTGTCACTGGAATTTATTTTTGATTGTTTCCCTTGAGAGTGTAGTGGTCCATCTGGTTTATGTGCTCCCATTGTGCTGTAATGGACAAAATTCCAGGACTTGATGATAAACAAATGGCATTATATATCCTAATTGTGTGTGTGAGACTACAAAACAATGGTGTTCCTAATCACCATCAGCCATGTCCTTTTGTGGTGGTTGTGGTTTAAGAGGTGGCAATCAAGCAGCCTTGGAGACCTGTAGACTGTATCCACTCTAGCAATCATACACCAATGCTGGAGTGAGTGGATATTTTTAGCTGGTGAATGAGTTGGTCACTTAAATTGATGAGCTTTGTCCCATTTGTTGAAGAGTTTTGTGGTCTTCAACACACCAATCACAATTGACTTGATCGCAGAGTCTCTGATAATTGATCTCACTACCTGCCGACATTCTTTCATCAGCTGCATATTGATTGTCATGTCACTGCATAACCTCTGCTTCTGGAAACTCTGGGCAGAGAAATGCAGTTTTGGTTAAGATAGTACATTCTATTTGAGCAAGAGCCCTTGAACACAATTTGTTTTAAATCCTTATTGAACTTCTATGCTGCTTATGGTGAACAAATTTTTTTTATTTCAAAAATATACTTTATTCATAAAATTATTTTGATCTCTATACAACTGGTCATGCCATTCTTGTGCACACATTACATTGCTTTACATACAGACATTGAAATTTATTTTTCCTATATACAAGTCTGTACATTTACTATCCAGCTCTTCTGCTGAGGCATCAGCAGAGCCCAAATGACTGAGAGGGCCCCTTGTTCTTCTTAGGCAGGCAGATGTTACATGGTGGTCTTTCCCCACCATGCCTTGGCGGCAGCTGCCCCAAGCTTCAGCGCGTCCCTCAACACGTAGTCCTGGACCTTGTAATGTGCCAGTCTGCACATATATCTTCAGCTGGAAGATCAACAAGTTTCGGACCGCTCAAAGAGTGTCTTTGACCGAGTTGATGATCCTCCAGGCACAGTTGACTTTCGTCTTGGTGTGTGTCCCGGGGAACAGACCGTAGAGCACGGAGTCCCATGTCACGGCACTGCTCGGGACGAACCTTGACAAACACCACTGTGTTCCTTTCCAGATGTCTTCTGCATAGGCACATTCCAGAAGGAGGTATGTGACAGTCTTCTCCCCCCCCCCGCAGCCGCTTTGCGGGCAGCATGCGGTGCGGCAGAGAGTCTGGGCGAATCCTCTATGCAGTTGTGGGGTGTTTAATTTGAGGAAAAGTCCTGCAAACAGTTTTATATCTGCCTGAGGTCATTATTTCCCTTAATGTGAAGTGGACTATACAGTGAGCTGTCAGACTTTGCTTGACTTTGGGTTCCTTAAATGCAACTGAAAACTAAAATCAAACAAGTCAAATTGAGTTGGACTATGAACTGTAAGGATAGGTTAGAGACTTAGTACAAATGATCAGGGCTGTGAATGCACTCATATTGAGATTGGGTCTGAGTCCTCCCAATTAAAAAGAAAGCATTGGAACACTTCCACATCTGGGGAAAATACTGGGGATAAAGGATCAAAGGCAAAGGAAAATGGCCCCAAACAAAAAAAATGTGAGTTGAGAGTGTGGTGCTGGAAAAGCACAGCAGGTCAGGCAGCATCTGAGGAGCCGGAGAACAAAACATTGATGTGCTTTTCCAGCACCACACTCTCAACTCTAATCTCCAGCATCTGCAGTCCTCACTTTCTCCTAGAAAATGTGAGTGCATACCTGAGGACATTAGGAGACAAAGTTAACAGGTGATTTCAGGGATTTGAAGTAATATAACAAAATATCATGTTTATTTCAAATCTAGACTTCAGGTAGTCATTGGTGAGCTGGTTACCAAACTTTCTGATAATTGAAGGTAGTCTGGAAATTCAGTAATTGACAAAGTTAGATTTGTGTCAAGGATAGACAGTAATTTCTTTGTTTAAACATTTTGCGTAGATATCAGATGTAGCTATGTTGGAACAAACTGGCTGAAGGCGACCACAGCATGATTTACAAATGGACATAACTTATAGAGTTAATTGCTATGTGAAATGATATTGAGCTGAAAGTCAGATCAGGCGACAGTGCTTTTTGGGGACACAGAAGCAGATATTCATATGTTATATGTCATCCTGTGCTTTTGAAGTGAAGTGATTTAAGAAACCAAATAAAAACAATGAAGACTTAAGCTCAATATGCCTCTGTGAGATAGCATTCTCGCAAATGAAGATGAAGTCCAAGTATTGTACCATCTTATCCGGTCATTTGATGGATTGTACAGAATGAGCAGATTCAAACTACAGCCCAGAATTTGAGGCACTGCTAAGTAATCCACAGTTTATTGGTGTCACCTGGAGACTTGGGTGAGTCGAGGAAAATGAATAATTTTATATATACATGGTTTTGATTTACATAGGACTGAAAATAAGCTTTTCTTTCTAAATTTTTTGGGAGTAGATCCTAGGTTGTACTCTAATTCAAAAAGTGATCTTGTTCTTTAAAAGGTTGGAGACAACTGGTGTAGAGTCTTTTGCGTGTTCTTGCACTTGGACCCATCCAAGCACGTGGACAGGATTCCATCACACCTCTCATTTGTAGTTTATAGGGGGTAGATATCCTTGGGGAGCCATTGTAGAATATCTAATCTTTTTAACCAACTCAAATTGTATTGGCATTTATGACAGTCCTTGTCACCGATGGAAAAATTATTAAAACCTGTGAGTTACAAAAAATTCCCCGACTTCTCTTGTATACCTCAAAATAGAGTGCTAGTTCAACCGGTACATTCACTTCCAAAAATACTGTTGTTTTTGTCAACACCTGGGTGGTGACCACCTCTTGGCTTGGCAGTGATGAGGATTTGAGTGTTAAGACAAGTGATAGAATTTCTCCTGTTGTAGGTAGTCATTGCCCATCTCTTGTGAGAAGTGAATGTTAGCAGTAGTGTCATTTGAAGCCTGAATGTTGCAACCGGTACATTCACTTCCAAAAATACTGTTGTTTTTGTCAACACCTGGTGACCACCTAGGTCTTGGCTTGGCAGTGATGAGGATTTGAGTGTTAAGACAAAAGATAGAATTTCTCCTGTTATAGGTAGTCATTGCCCATCTCTTGAGATGTGAATGTTAGCAGTAGTGTCATTTGAAGCCTGAATGTTGCCTTGGTCTTGCTACATATGGGCTTAAATTTCTTTGTCATCTGAGGATTATAAATGAATATACTTTTTCCTGAGGATGATACACAGAGGAACTCTTGAGGTTGGGATGATTAGTCTGAAGGAATCACAACCCATCTTTCTTTCAGCAAAGAAAGGGTAGCAGTAATGACTCTTCAAAGAGCCAAGCCATGAAGTTCTGCATTTAAACTTAGTTGCGTTGCTTTGCTTTGCATTTACCCAGGCTTTGCAGAAAGCCTGAAGTTCTGTTGAGTGAGCATTATTACTTTCTCCACTGAAGGTGTGATTGATGACTTTTCATTGCGGTGTGGGAAATGTTCTATATCCATTTGGAAAATGAGCCAATTGTCCTGTGTTGTGGTATTGATCATAGGAAAACTATTTACATCAGAAAATACATTATCACCGTCAAAGGACAAGAAGAGCTACTAAGTCCAAAAGGGGAAAAAACAAGGGTTTAATGTAAAGTTATGCCTCTTTGTAGAGATGTTAACTGAAGACATTTCATTGGCTTTTTCCTGATTTAAAATTTATTCAATTATAAAAATATTAGGATTATTTAAATTAGCTGATGACAGTTGAATCTAAGATTTAATAGATTGAAGCCTGGAAGATGCCCATCTGGTCGTTGGTATTGTAGCTCAGAAATACAAAGTGTTTTTATTTGGTCATATGATGTCATTGCATTGGTCAGCATTTATGGCCCATCCCTTTTGCATGGGAGAAGGTAGTAGTAAGCTGCCCCCTTGAACCACTGCAGTTATTGGGATATAGGAGCAATGTCAGTGTTGTTAGCAAGAGACTTCCAGGATCCTAACACAGTGATACAAAAGCAACAGTAATATATTTCCAAGTCAGGATAGTGGGAGGCTTGGAAAGGAACTTGCAAGTGGTGAGTTCCCATGTATCTGCCTACCTTGTCTTTCTAGATGGTAGTGGTTTTGGAGAAGCTTCTGTGAGATACTGGAATGCATCTTCTAGATGGTACACACTACTGACTTTGCATTAATGAAGGAGATGTTGTGGATATGGCACTAGTCAAGCAAGGTGCTTTGTGTCACGTTTCTTGAAGATTGTTGGAGCTGCACTCGTCCAGGCAAGTGGGTAGTATTCTATCATGTTCCTGACTTCTGTCTTGTAGATAATGGACAGTCTTTGGAATATTGGAGGTGAGTTCTTTGCTACAGGATTGTGAACCTCTGACCTATCACCATAATATTTGTGTCTGGCTCAGTTCCTAGTGAATGGTAACAACAGGCTTTTGATAGTTAGGATTCAGTGATGGTAACCAGTTATAGCCAGTGAACTACAAGAGGCAATAGTTAATGCACCTTGTAATGACCATCTCCAACTTGTCACTTGTGTGGCATCAATGATATTTGAGGCTTTTCAGCCCAAGCCTGGTGCTGTCCAGGTCTTGTTACATTTGGACATGAACTGCTTCAGTATCTGAAGCATCATGGAATGACAGTGAACATTATGGACTCATAAGCAAACATCTCCACTTCTAATCTTATAACAGAAGGGAGGAAATTGATGAAGTAGCTCCAGGACACTACCCAGAGGAACTCCTGCAGAGATATCATGGAGCTGAGATGATTGACTTGCAGTTGTGAAAACTCTGTTCTTTTCTGCCAGGTATGATTCCAACCAGCAGTTTTCTCCCAGTTTCGTTTTGTCCAGACTCCTTGATGCCACATTGTAAAATGCTACTTTGATGTCAAGGGCAGTTACTTCTATCTCACCTCTGGATTTCAGCTCTTTTGTTCATATTTGGATCATGACAAAAATGATGTCAGAAGCTGAGTAGTCCTGGTGGAACTCAAACTGGTCATCAATGAGCTGGTATTTCATTTGGAAGTGTACTTTTGATATCACTGTCAGTGAGCACTCCCATTACTTTGCTGATGATCAAGAGTAGACTGGGGCAGTATTTGGCCAGGTTGGATTTGTCCTGCTTTTTTTGCACATTACATACCTTGGCAGTTTTCCACATTGTCGGGTAGATGCCAGTGGTGTAGTTCTGTGAAGATGAGGAAAATTGGTAATATTTGCACATGAAAAGTTGATAAATTGACATTAAAATATGAATGATTTCTGGAGTGCTAGCAGTATTAGGGAAAAAAAATCTGATTGAATTGGAGGTTGGCGTGGCAGAAATTCCACACCAGAGTCACAAATTTTGGGTGACTTAAGGGGAATAGTGTGCAGAAATCAGAGGGAACCGATATGGCAATGATGCATCGTACATGTCCAAACAAACGAGCAGTTGGTGGGAGGAGAAGTGGTGAATGGAGCTGGTCCCATGGTTAGGGATATACCACAGATATTTGATTCCACAATGTTTGCCATCTATCATAATACATCAGATACTGTAACAGTTCATGTCCCAGTTCAACAAGACTTGTCAGCACTCAAGCTTGGGCTGTAAAGTCTCAATGACTGACCAGAAATGTTCTGTAAGTTCAAACTGTCAATTAGAATCTGTGGCCAGCCAGTATGAGTTATGCAGTTTTGTATTTAACATGTAAGCAAATGGGAGAATTCTTTAGCATGGGAGTCTGTAATCAATTGTAAAATGATGAATTTATGAATTGCTTCATAAACACTGCTGAAGAGGTGATGCTTGTCTTAATGTAGCTAAGATTAACGAGGACAATATTTGTGCAATTGAACTCTGTGCTATTGAACTTAGCTTCAAGGAAATGGGAGAAGTGATATGTGAGCCAGTGGGATTAAGTAATCAATGAATTCTTATGATTCAGCAGGTTGGTTCTGATGGATTGCAAGATGGCTCATGTTCCTATTATTTAAAAAAAGAACAAAACGGAACAGTAGAAATAATAAAATTGTGAGCTTCACTTTGGTATGAAAGCAAGGAATCATGTCAAGATAACTGATTACTACTGACAAGTGAGGTTATGCCCTTTTTGATAGGAAAAATGGAAGTGTAGATTATTTTCTAAATTGGGAAAGCGTTTGCAAATCTGAAGCACAAAGGGACTTGGGAGTCCTAGTTCAGGATTTTCTTAATGTTAACATCCTGGTTCAGCTGGCAGTTGGGGAAAAAATGCAATGTAGCATTCACTTCAAGACGGTTAGAATTCAAAACTATAAGTGAACTGCTGAGGCTGTACAAGGCTCTGGTCAGACTGCATTTGAAATATCGTGGATATGCTGACCTTGGTGGGGGTCCAAAGGAGGCTTACAAGAGTGATCCGGGGGATGAAGGGCTTGTCATATGAGGAGCAGTTGAGGACTCTGATTCTGTAGTGTATGGAGTTTAGAAGGCTGAAGGAGGGACCTACTTGAAGCTTACAGAATACAGAGGCCTGGATAGAGTGGATGTGGAGAAGATGTTTCCACTAGGAGAGACTAGGTTCCAAGGGCAAAACCTCAGTGAAGACATGACCTTTTAGAACTGAGATGAGAAGGAATTTCTTCAGTGATAAATCTGTGGAACTCCATGCTGCAGAGGGCTACGGAGGCCAAGTCATTGAGTATATTTAAGATAGAAATAGATCGGTTCTTGATTAGTTTGGGGATCAAAGATTATGCGGAGAAGGCAGGACAATAGCATTGAGAAACGTTAGCCTTCATTTGGTGAAACAGAGAAAAAGAGAGTTCTACACATGCTGGAGATTAGAGTCAAAAAGTGTGGTGCTCTTCATTCATGATGAAGAGTTTATGCTTGAAACATCGATTGTTCTGCTCCTCAAATGCTGTCTGACCAGCTGTCCTTTACCAGCACCACAATTTTTTTGACCTTGAATGGTAGAGCAGACTTGATTCACCTAATTCCGCTCCTTCATCTTTATGGTCTTACAGGACTGACTGTTCATGTATGGTGGAAGTTTGGAGAACAGGTTTGGGAGAATCAGGGAGGTTGAGCAGAGAGTTAGTAAAAATGTGGATAAAGATTCCAGCATTAGTGTGAATGAAGCAAATATTGTGGAGTCAGCAGTCTGTGATGGCGAGGATAAACATTTGAATGTTTAAAAGTTACACTGAACCAAATTTATGCCCTGTTTAGTTTTAAATCCAAGTTGAGATTGGATCTTGAAGGTGAGGGTACAGTGTTTGACAAAAATTATAAAGATGTTTTGGATCTTGGCAGGCTTATGACACATTCATGATTTGCAGCGGACAAGTGATCAGATGACGGGTTAATTTTGTGCTGTTGAAAGGAACATTTTGTTGGCATTCATACAAAATCACTGAAGTGGCAACATGTAATTGAGGAATGGGTTTATGTTAATGAAGGATAGAAATTTGAGATTCTCTCCATGGTGATTATGCTGCAATCAAGGGACAAAAACATTTTGTTGCCATTGGCTATTTTTGAATGGATTGGAATTCAATGGGATGTCACAGCTATACAGGACAATGCTAGGGTTGTTGTGATGCGCACACAACAGGGTGTAGCACTGGCATGATATAAATGAAATGTCTAATCTAGGAGAAGGGTAGTTCACGTGTAAAGCAATGAATCAATTTCTAATTCAAATTTTCTTATCAGCAAAATAAGGTTAAACAGTGATTTAGAATCCCCATTATGTGCATTATGCTCAAACGTTTTGACCCTTCTATCAAAATAAATCATTACCTTGGAAAGAAGCAATCCTATTAATTACCTTTTTTTAGTTTATCTATAGGCTGAAGAATTCAGGCAATCATACTTCGGTTGGGTCTTATTTATGTAAAGGTCTAACTCCCCTTGCTCACTGTTCAGAACCTTGTCATCTTCAATTTAAGAAAAATCCATGCTGAATTGATACTCTTGTATCTGATACATGCTGTATACCAATGAAAATTGGTATGCCAAAATACTAATAAAAATGAATTGCTGCGATGACACTGCATGAGCATTTGCACGTTCCTTAATTGCCCAGTTTTGCTTAGTTTTATCACAATCTATTGATCAGTTGTTGGCTTCAAGGTATATTAATTACTTTTTGGTTTCTTTTTTTGTAGCCATTTTGTATCATGTTCATCCTGCAGATTAACCCAATCTAATTCTGCATTATACTATTAGATTTATTCATTGCCTTGTTCCTGTACTGATATCGGTTTACTTTATGCTTTGGATACAGTTGAAATAATGTGAAGCCATTCAGCTCATTAGGTCTGTTACTTTGTCCAATTTAATTCCATTCCATCGCGTATCAGCATTCTTCATGTCCAAGTCCAAGTCCAACTGCCTTTTAAAATTGCTTAGTAGCTTTCAGTAGCAAAGCAATACAAATTTATTTGTAGCAAGCTGCACTTTAGACATGGCAGGGTTCATGTTTGGATTAAATTCCAACATTAAAGAAAATGGCTATTTCAATCTGTGCAAAAGTAGTGAATTTTTTTGTAAAAATGTTCACCCAGAACTCAGACTGCATGATCACAATATTTAAGGTTGTAAAGATAATAAATAAAAAATTGAAGTTGAAACAAATGATTTGTTTGGTTATGAATACCTTAAACTGTGGATGGAGAAAATCTGAAAATGCACGTCTGAGGACCCCTTTGTTTAACCAGGGTTTCAAGAAAATATTGCACAACTACGGCTTTATTGGCCCAGTATTAAAGCTTTTGTCAAATAACACTTGAGAGAGGATTAGCCTGTGTACAGAGAGGAATGTTGAGTAATGTGCTGGAGGATGCAAGTTAGTGTAACTCTAATGTACATCATGTTCATGAAGGTTCCTTGGACAAGTTTAAGCCTCCATATGATGTAAATGTAAGTCAATGTTAGCATAGTAAATATAGATGAGTGAAGACTGTAGTCCATAAGAACATAAACAATAGGGTCAGGAGTAGATCATTCAGCCCACCGAGCCTGGCCCATTATTTAATAAGATTATGGTTAGTTTGTTTGTAGGCTTTACATCACTTTCCTGTCTACTCCTATTAATCTCTTCTACCTTTGTAGATCAAAAAATGGTTTGCTTTACATATTCAATGACCCAAGCATCCCCCACACAACAGGGTGTAGTACTGGCATGATATAAATGAACTATCTAATCCAGGAGAAAGGTGGTTCACGTGTAAAGCAATGAGAGAATTCACTGTGAGAGAATTCCAAACACACAATACCCACTAAGGGGAAAAAAAACCTCTTCTCCATTTAAATTGGGAGGAACTTAGCCTGACATCAGTTGAGAAAATGCTAGAATCTACTGTAAAGGATGTGATAACTAGATGCATAAAAAATAATGGGAGGATAGAGCCAACGTGGATTTATGAAGGGGAGATCATGTTTGGCAAACCTATTGAAGATTTTTGAGCATGTTACTGAAGAATAGATAAGGGGAGCTGCGAATGTAATGTATTTGGATTTCCAGAAAGCTTCTGATAAAGTCCCAAGCTAGTAAATGGAATTGGAGTGCATGGGATTAGGGTAATACACTGGCATGGATTGAGAATTTGCCAGGAGAGACAACCATAGGAATAAATGGGTCACTCGTGGGTTCACAGGTCATGACTAGTGAAGTACCACAAGGATCAGTACTTGGGGACCATCTATTCAAAAATTTATGATTTGGATATGTGGATCAAATGTAATGTTCCCAAGGTTGCTGCTGACACAAAGGATTTTTTGTGAGGAGTCAGAGAGGTTTTGAGGGAAGTTAGAAATGCTGAGTGAGTGGGCAAGGATAGTGCAAGTGGAATGCAAAATGAAAAAAAGTGAATTTTAACTATTCAGGAGGAAGAACAGGAATGTAGAGTATTTCTTAAATGATGAGCTTTTGGAAAGTGTACAAAAGAGTCTAGGTTTCCATCTCCATTAATCGCTCAAAATTACCACACAGATGGAGCAAACAATTAGAGAGGTAAATAGTAGATTGACTTTGATTGCTAGAGGTCTTAAATGCAGGAACAAGCACATCTTGGTTCAGTTGTATAAAAGGCATAATTTGGTCTCCTTAACTAAAGGAGCGTGTACTTGATACAGATGGATCTCATCAAAGGTTTATCAGATGGGTGGGTTATGGTGTCAGGGGAGATTGAAGAGACTGGACTTGTGCTGTCTAGAGTTTGAATAGTGAGAAGTAATCTCATTGAAGCAAACAAAAATTCTTACAGCAGTGAACAGAGTGTAATTATATATACACACACACACACACACACACTTGTGTTGGAATTTTACTATCCTTTGAATGGCGAATCTTTGGAATTCTCTACTCCAGAGGGCTGTTGAGGTTCAATAATTAGTGGGGGACCATGATGTTGAAGTAGAAGATTAATTATAATCTATTTCAACAACAGAGCAGTTGAGGTGCCAAATGGCCTAACTCCCCCAATTTCCACCCCACCCCCCCCACCTCCTACATTCTTTTTTGAATTGTGTCCTAGTTTGAGACTCTTCCCGTACTCCTGTAAATAACTCCTCAAGTTATTGTTTGGTAAGATCACCTCCAAAAAGGATAAGATGAATCCCATCAATCTTTTGTTACAAGACAAACCCCTCTTTCTCTTCCCCTCTCCTGAAATTGGCAGAGTGAACCTTTCCTAAACTGCTTCCAATACATGCAGGACAGCCATCGCCTGCCCCCCTCAATGCCACCACTACCTCCGTCCCAGTAAGTGCATGATTACAATATAGTAATAAATAGGAGCAGTTTATACTTCCTGTTTCCAGACACTCAGGCAGAGGAAAGTTCTATCTAAACATTGACTGTGTCCAACCCTTTCAAGATCTTGCTGAACAAGCTTGGTAGGTCTGGCAGCATCTGTGAAGAGATATCAAAGTTAATGTCTCAGATCCGGTGACCCTCCTCATCAAGAGCAAGTTCTGAGGATGGATCATCAGACCCAAAACATTAACTTTGATTTCTCTTTACAGATGCTGTCAGCCCTGCTGAACGTTTTCAGCAACTTCTGTTTTTGTTTCTGATTTTCAGCATTCGCAATTCTCTCAGTTTTTCCTTTCAAAATCTTCTTTGTTTCAATCACCTCTTATTCCTTTAAACTCCAGACAATACAGGCCTATCTTACTCACTCTGATAATGGAGTTGATGAATCACATTAATAAACCTCAGCCAATTAGTCTCCAACAATCTTTACTCTTTACTCTTTACTCAGCGAGTCATGAGTTCATGGAATGCCCTGCCAGTAGCAGTGGTAGACTCTCCCTCATCATGGGCATTTAAGCAGGCATTGGATAGGCATATGGAGGATAGTGGGCTAGTGTAGGTTAGGTGGGCTTGGATCGGCGCAACATCGAGGGCCGAAGGGCCTGTACTGCGCTGTATTCTTCTATGTTCTATAAATTGGGGTAAAGTGGAGGACATTTTGGGAACCATTGTTCCAGACTCATCATTTTCCTCCCAAGCTACCATTTGCTGGCATATGACATGTTTTTATTGCACATTTTTCTAAAACAAAGTATTTAATTTGTGTTAAAATTAATTCTTACTAATTGTTTCCATTCTTTCCATTGAAATCTGTTCCATGGTTTGACTGCTTGCTCAATGAAATACTCCAATTAGAGATTAATTCAATCCTGTTTTCTTTTAACTATGTCCTCTGATTATACTACAGATGCAGTGCAACAGTCAATCAGTCTGTTATCCAATTCCTTAAAATTGCTGTTGCAGGATTCTAATCACCCTTCAACAATCTCTCTTTCTAGTGAAGACATGCACACTTTGCAGAGTCGTTGAATGCAATCCTTCCCTTGCTTCAGTATTTCACATTGCTACATATGATTTCCTTCCAGTAGCTGCAGCATCTCTTTACCTTTGTCACAAAGTGGGGGAATGGGGAAGAAAGGTTATGTTTTTGCCCCACTTTGCTAGTGTGCTTGTAAATAATATACCTCAAAAGCTAATCGACAGACATCAACATAGTTCACAGTTAGGGCATGGTCCAGGGAAGAAATTATTCATTTTTGGTGAAGATGTAAATGCAGACTTTTTGTTTCTTTGTAATTCACTCAAGAGACTGAGCCACGTTATGGAGTAATTGAAAAGATTTGTTAATACTGGGAGATAGATCAAATTGACTACTTTTTTCAGAATACCATAGGTTGACTGTTTTAGAATGTTGTGGATTGTCTTAACTAACGTGTTAGAAGTTTTCTCAGCTGTTAAAATATCAACAGAGTTTTCAGTGCAGGTTGTTGGAGATGGATTGCCCTGAAACCACCTGAGTGGGATTGAAGCTCTTAATAAATGTGTTTGCTGTTTTTGAACTTTGACATTGCAGTACATCCACTAGGTATGAAAAGGCCTTGCAGAGCCTCATAAATAGTGTTGGGCAATACAGCTTGGCAGAGGCATGTTCTTTCCTGAATGCTCGTTTCACTTATTTGTAATATGGTGACAAGAATATGCACAGCATTAACATCATTGATTTCTGAAAAGAGAAGATTATTGTTGTATACAGTTGTATAAGACTTTGGTATGGCCACATTTGGAATACTGCGTACAGTTTTGGTTGCTGCCTTACTAGAAGGATGTGGATGCTTTGGAGAGGGTGCAGAGAAGGGTCACTCGGAGATGCTAGCTATGAAGAGAGGTTGAGTAGACTGAGGTTGAGGGAGGAACCTGATTGAGGTCTACAAAACCATGAGAGGTATGGACAGGGTGGATAGCAAGAAGCTTTCTTCCAGTGTGGGGGAGGGGGCGGGGTCAATTCCTAGGGGTCATGAACTCCAGGTGAGAGGGGAAGAGTTTAAGGGAAATATGCATGGACAGTTCTTTACGCAGAAGTTGGTGGGTACCTGGAACGCCTTGCCAGCGGAGGTGGTAGATAGCGTTATGTAAGATGGATCTGAACAGATACATGAATGGGCAGGGAGCAGGTTTAGATAGAGGATCTGGATCGGCACAGGCTTAGAGGACTGAAGGGCCTATTCCAGTGCTGTATTTTTCTTTGTTCTTCAATTTTTTTTCAAAATTCAGCTTTCCATGTATCACAACACTTGATTTGTTTATTTGTTGTTGAATGTGGTTGTGACCCTTCAAGTGCTGCATTCAAGTTGTCTAAATTTAAAGAGACTTGTGTAGGAATGCATATGAGGAGCATTCTCATAGAAGGTTCATAGCCAGGCTGCCCAAGTGGGCTGCTGCTTGCCAAGAACCCATGCAGGCTCTGGAATTGTCTCTTTGGCTGCAATTCAGATATTACAACTGTAAGTGGCCTCATTCCCCTTGCCCATTCTGCCCTTGTCAATATCTACTGAAATTTTAAAACTTTTTCACGGGAATAACCTAGAAATTAAATGGACGAAAACAAGGAAAGCACCCAATGCTGTTGTAGGTTTTTCCAAGCATGAAAATATATTTTTCCACTTATTCTACCATCAGTCTTGAACATGAGGCACGTGTGGTTGAAAAACTGCAATTGGGCAAACTTTTCAATTTTTCATTGTTGATGTGCAGTGTAGAAAAGGAAGGCATGGCTTGATATAGATAAAAGGAAACCTTAGGAAACTGGAATAAGATATGAGAGAAAAGGCTTTTTTTTAAAACCCTGAGTTAACCACAAAATCTGGTGCTGATTTATTTGAGAGGCTTTTGAGTGTGCACAATTTTAGGAAATTCGTTAGAGGCTCACACTAAATCACAATAAGCAATGCCTGAAATTTAAAAATGAAACAAGTGCTGGAAATATGAGAGTTGGGTAGATTTGTGGAATGGGAAAAGTGAGTTAATGTTTCATGTCTCCAACCTGTTGTCAGTTTGAGGTATGACGGATTTCAAGCAAGGGAAAGGTTGGGGCTGTCAGGTGGTGGTGATATTAAGAACTGCAAAGGATGGAAGGCTGGAGAGATCAAATCATGACACAGGTGATGGGGCAAAGCTGAAGTTTGAACAATTAAAGAAACAGAAGGTTGGTTTGGAGAAGATGCAAATGGAAATGGCAGAATGAATTGTATTGGTTTTATTTCCTTTTCTTTGTTCTGAACTGGGAAAAATTGAGTTTTGTTTTCAATTTTGTTCCTACCCTCACCTTCATATGGTCCATTTCAGATTCTTCCACATTATGTATAATCCCCATTTCTAGGGATAATACATTGACAAAAATTCACTGACTCTCTCAATCATGTTGGCTCTTTTTTTTAATATGTTGTGGGCTGAAAGGATCAGTTCAATGTTAAGATTTGTTTTTATCTGCAAGGTTCACAAAAAAACTAACTTTACACAGACTTTTTGTCTGTCACAACAATCAAACCTAAGGGGTCTGCCCATTAGGTCGCACACAGCAATAAAAATGAAGACTTGAAGGAGCCATGTCAGGATTGAGCCACAGTTCTGGAATCTTTAGTGCAGTGGAAGTGTCCCTATCTCTTGCATAGAAGTTCCATGCTCAAAGTTTGGAATGTAATGGTCACAGAGGTGTGAAGCCTCAGAGCTAGTGACGTGAAAATCGAGTTTTGTAACCCCACCGGGGATTGGGGGAGCACCACCTGCAGATCGAGAAGCCCTGCTTGAAAGAAACATTAATGCAAACATTCTTGTCACTTGTATTTATTTTTAGATAGTGTAACAGAATATTTGCAACCTGAGGTTTATACAAAATAACTTGGCAATCTGAAAAGATCAGTCAGTAAAGCCTTAAATATTTCGGGCAAGGTTGTAATATACAACAGATGGGTTTGTCAGTATGTTTTGCTGTGCCAGTGAGAGAGCTTTCAGATGTAAACCTGAAGGAGATCGGTCATAAGTCTGTCTTGATCATCACCATTGATGTTGCGGCTGTGAGATAGTGGTTTAAATATCAACCGCAGAATTCAATTGGTAATGGTATTGTTACTGTGCAAGGTTAAACAATCATAGATTTTAATAACATTGTGAAAGACCTTTTAAAAGAAGTCATCCCTTGTGCAAAATTAAAGCAATGGCAGATTTACATTCTAGATGGCATTCAATTTTCTATGTTTTTGTTAAATGAGATGCTGTGCTGCATTTGGTAACTTTATCCTCCAGGCAAGGAGGATTTACTCTAAACCTTGCTATGTGCTGTATCAAACCAGTGCTTGCAGTTAGTTTTGAAAATAGACAGTGCTGTTCTGGCTGTCAGCTTGGTCTGTTGCCCCCTTGCCTGACTTTAGGATGAGCCCAACCTGCTTTTTTATAAATTGCCAGCTGCACAATGAAATTGGATAATACATAAACAAGCACCAACAAAACTATGCCAGCAGATTTAACCAAACTGACATTTCCTAGCTATCTGTTGCCAACAGCTCAATAATAATAATAATACCCAAAACACCTTCTTTGGCTGATCACTTAAAAATAGCGAAGTGCAAGAATTGCAGAGCAGGTTTCTAATTAGCAACTTAGATTAAAAAGAACTTGATCTTTGCAGAATGAATATACATTTTAAGTATTTTCTTGCTTATGAGACAGGCAGATAAAAAACCTGTGTTTTTTAAAACAGCAATACATGGGTTAGCCTGTGACTGTCCTAATTACAATGTATTTTGATTTTTTGGGAAGGTTTTCACCTCCGAAGAAGGAAAAAAATCTGGTAGAACATGCTGCTGGACACTGTGATGGAGTCTCTTCTGTCAGATTCCTTCAGTGCAAATTAAATGTTAAAAACAGATTTTGATATTGAGGACTTTAACAGTGTTGCTTTATGATAAAGCAATAGGCAGAAGGACACAGACCTGTAATAACAGTGCTATTAGCGTTCTATGGCCAAAGCCTAGGTAACTGGTCATGTTTCATCAGTGTAATTCTAGTAAATGAACTGCTGCAGGTACAAAAACTAGTGATTCATCGAGGGCTTATATGATGTACAACTTTTTTTAGAGTCCTGACAGGATTTCAATGACTTGACATCACATTATGCAGTGATATTGAAGCAGATAGCAGAAAACCTAGTTGAAGAGTGAATGTATTATAAAGTTTCTGAAAATCTTGAGGGAATTCCGGAGTTTAATCCTTGGCAGCTTCAAGGTATAATAAACTCCTTTGTTCAATTCCCATCACACAGGCAAGAATTTCAAAGAATATTTACTATTTTTATAAAGTTTGTTCAAAAATGTCAATTTGTAATTTTAATCTTGCCCATTTTGTTACAAAAAAAAGGTTTGTTCTATCAATCCTGTCCCATTTCTTACCTTTAAACATTCACTCCCTCCTCCACTGGTGCACAGGAGCTGCAATGTATACCATCCACAACTCCCTTTCCATTCCCACAACCACTTCAGTATAGAAGGACAAGGGCAGCAGATACGTGGAAGCACAACCAGCTGCAAGTTCAGCTCCAAGCCATTGAACTATCTTGAACTTGGGTCGACATCGTTGTTCCTTCAGTGTTGCATGGTCAAAAATCTGAAATTCTCCTTTTAATAGCACTGGGGCAGTAGATTCATAGGTGCCAGTCTCCTCTCCAAATCTCACTGTCCTGCATTGCTGGATCAAAATCCAGAAACTCTCTTTCTAACAGCCCTTCAGTGGTTCATGAATCAGCTCAACTCCACCCTCTCTTGAATTAGGGATGGGCAATAAATGCTGTCCGAGACAAGGATGCCCACATCCCATGACTGAATTTTAAAAATTCAGGTGCTTCAGGCTTCACTTCAAACTAGAATTTTGCTTTAAAACCTGAATTGGTTCTGTTGAACATTTCAATGGGACATTGATGATTCATAGCTATGCTTAAAACAGTCGTCAGGTTTACAAAACATTCCTATTCTTGGGATAGGAAGAATTATATAATAGATTAATCTAAGATATATGGCAGAACTAACTTTCTTTCTCAGTTTGTTTCCTTTTTTGTACATCTTCTTATTTGAATCTATTGCAGAGGCATTAATTCATTACCAATGATTCATTACAGATAAACCTATGTTAACAAATTATATCTTAATTATTCAGGGTTTTATTTCTGAAGTCCCTGAGCAAGCAGGCACTTTCATTGACTAGACAATATGAATGGATTGCACCAGTGAGTCCAGCAGTGAGAAACCACTTTGAAGAACCACATTGTCATCATCCATGCCTGCTCAGTGTGATGGTAGCTTCCTGAATTCTTCACTTGTCAGGTTTCCCTTGGTTGCTAGTATTCTTAATCCAGGAACAGAATGGTGCAGGATGGGAAGGCCACATTTGTATAAAGTACTGAGTGGGATACTACATTGCCAATTTGCTGTCCTCCAATATATCAATAGATATTAAAGATACCACAATGTTGCTGTTAAATTTGTATGGAGACTTCTTGCTGTTGGCCAGTTTCCCTGCCTGGATCAGTTCCATTTTTTAAAAAAAAATTCATTGATATTTAATTTCATTGCTTGTGGGAAGGAATGCATTAATCTGCTGCCCAGTTTCCTCCTTACCCTTCAAGGTGATTCATTGTGTGAAGTATTTTGACACTTTTGGATCGTATATTGTTTTTGTTCATGTATATTTTGGATCATTCTATAAGTGAATCCTTTCTCTCTGCATTGGAGTGGGTTTGACTTCTCTAGTTTTCTTTGGCCATCACTCGGTTGGGGCAGTACTCAGTGAGTATGTTTCAAAATAATGTAAAATCTTAACATGGTGATCTTTAATTACAGGTTTTGAGTTGCTTGTAATGCAATATTTTGCCTCAGTTCTTCAGCAGTCTTGTGATATTTCATTGGTGGCTAATAATATGCGGCAGTGTTCTCTGGTGTAACTTGAAATGGCTGCAATTTTTAGATTAGATTAGTTAATGTGGAAACAGGCCCTTCGGCCCAACAATTCCATACTGACCCCCCGAAGAGCAACCCACCCAGACCCACTCCCCTACATTTACCCCTTCACCTGCACATTTTTGGACTGTGGGAGGAAAATGTGCAGGTTAGGTGAATTGCCTGTAGTGTTAGGTGAAGGGGTAAATATAGGGGAATGGGTCTGGGTGGGTTGCTCTTGGGAGGGTCGGTGTGGACTTGTTGGGCTGAAGGGCCTATTTCCACACTGTAAGTAATCTAATCTAATCTAAAATTTGCAGCCATTTCAAGTTACACCAGATAACAGTGCCGCATAAATTGTCAAATATCCGACAAGTGCAAGTTGACATTGATAAAACCATCAGTGCCAATTCTTTGGTGTGTTTCAGTAATGGCTAATCAAGGTTGTGAACAGTTTTGCGTTGAAGGGAGGTGAATTGTCACAAGTTCACTGGTGCAACAGCCTTAGCAGGGGAGAGCACAAGGCTGAGGAAATTTTGTCCATTTGGTCAGTTAATTCGTTTGGCTGGATAGCTGGTTTGAAATGCAAAGTGATGGAAACAGTGTGTGTTCAATTCCTGCAATGGCTGAGGTAACCACGAATACCCTGTCTTCTCAACTTCACCATTTGCCTGAAGTGTGGTGACCCTCAGGTTAAACTCACCACCAGTTGTCTCTCACTAATGAGAAAACCGACTGAATTGTGGTGGCTTGCACTTTTAAATCTTGATATTCATTCATATGAGGCTTGATATCAAATTTTGACTAGTAATGAGCCTATGAAACACATTGGAATGTACAATTTTGTCAATGCGACCATATCAGTGCAAGTTGGTGATCAGGTATTTTAAATATTTGGAATTCAAAAGGAGTATGACGGCAAAAACAATGCATGCCAGATTTAGCACCTCATTTAAAATCTTGTACTAAGGATGCAATAATGGTATTTAGAGCACATCAAGAGGATTATAAAAATCATGAAAGACATTCCATATTTGACAAGCTTACTGAAAAGTTTTGAGGATATAATTAATAAAATGATTGAGAATTAGATGTGTATTTGGGTTTTCAGAAAACTTCTGATCAAATCCCACATAAGAGGTTAGTGTGCAAGATTAAAGCACATAGTTTTGGGGTTAATATACTTGCATGGATTGAGAATTGGTTAAGAGTGGAATAGTATAAATAATCTGGTCTTTTTCAGAACGTGAGTCTATGACTAAGTGGTTACCACGGCGATCAATGCTTAGGTTCCAGCGATTCTCAATATATAGCAGCAATTTAATGAGGAAATCATATGTAATATTTCCATGTTTTCTGAAGACAAAACATTGAGGAGTTAACAGTGGTGTGCAGAATGTAAAGAAGGTTCAAGGTCATTTACAGAAGTTGACTGAGCAGATAATGGCAGATGCAGTATAATGTTGTTAAATGTGTAGTTATCCAATTCATTAGGAAGAAGTAAAATGACAAATATTTAAATGGTGACAGAGTGGGAAGAGTTTATATATAAAAGGATCTGGGTATCCTTGTATACTTTTCATTGAAAGTAAGCATACATGTGCAGTAAGAAGTTAAGAGGAGAAATGCTATATTGGCCTTCAGTGCAAGAGGACTTGAAGTGGAGCAAGAATGTCTTGCTGCACCTTGGTGAGACCACACTTGGAATCTTGCATTCAGATTGGGTCTTCCTGTCTTTGAAAAGATGTATCATAGAGGGAATGCAATGAAGGTTCAGCAGGTACATTCCTGAGATGGCAGGATTGTTGTATAAATGAAAGATTGGGTCTCTTGGGCTTCTACTCACTGGAGTTTAGAAAAATGAAGAGATCTCATTGAAACATTTAAATTCTAACTGGGCTGGACATATTGGATGCAGCAGTGATATTCTCCCTAGCAAGGGGCTCATAAAAAAGAGGTCATGGTCTCAGGATACAGGGTAGGCCATTTAGACCAGAGAGGAGGAGAATAATCTTCTTTCCAGAGGCTGGTGTCTGTGAAATTCTCTGCCACATAGGCAGTGGAGGCTAAGTCTCTAAATATATTGAAGTATTAAATAAGTTTATTACACAGTAAATGTATTAAGAGGTATGGGACAGAACTGGAGTTTGTGTTAAGTTAGAGGATCAGCCATGATCATGTTGAATGTGGAGCAGACGTGATGGGTTGAATGGCCAACTCTTGCTGCTATTTTTTAAAAAGTTTCCATTATACATACTGTTGCTTTAGTTTACACTGGCCTGCTGAAAATCGTGGAGCTTGATCCTAATAAAAACACAATTTTGAGTCTTATTTTCTTTACAAATGGTCTGATTATCTTTTGTTTCTTCCTCCTGTTCCACATATATTAATTGAAAGACTTTCTTCCAGTGGAAGGCTATTTCCCTGCATCCTGGTTTAAGATGGAAAGAAGCAACAAGTTCTATTGAAGCCACAGTTTGATGAGATTACTGAGCATGAATTATAGATGGTTTGAAATAGCATCTCCTTCTGACTATTGAACTGTCATCATTGATTTTCAACCCTACCTGAAAGCATATTACTTTGTGTAAAACAAGTGCAAATGAACCCAGATAATACTGTGAGAGTGGGAGCATCGTTACACCTGAATATGATTTGAAATCAGTGGGTTTTTTAAAAAAAAGACCCAGGCTCCTATTCAGCGTAGTATCAACAATTTTTAAATCCTGCCTGCAGAACTGTAGAATTGACCAACTGTGGTGAAAAGCTATTGATTCGCACATTTGAGAGGCAGGTGAAAACAATACAGCAAGGATTATTGGACAATAATATTGTGCCTTTCTTCAAACAGCATGTGTCCTATCAATATTACAGTTGAGGGGTGGGGGTCACTGAATTAGGGGACGATGAGTCCTATATTGAGCTATGTTGTTAAAGTTTGGGAAAGGAATGTCTTGTACTTGCTGAAATAAAGTTAATAAATGTGGTACTTGTATTTGAATTTATAGCATGCCCTGGACACCGCTACCCCAGAGCCCAGATTCCTATAAGCAGCACGTGGAGAGAACAGGCTGCAGCAGGTGACGCAGGTTGCTTTCTTGTGTGTCCATGCTCCTATTCCTGATAGTCGCAAGATTTCTGTCGTGCTTTGGAATGCGCTCACTGACTAACTTGTAGACCTGTTGTTCAGTTGTCAATTTTATTTTTGCTGCCTTTTGTGTTCTATGCTTGTGGCTTTGCTGTTGTTTTGATGTGATTTTGTGATCTAGAGCAATGCCAGTTGATGTGCTGTTCACAAATCTAGTTCAGGTGTTTTGTTTTTCTTATCTGCCAGCTGCTTATTGCAATCATCATTGGCCTATGATTGCAGCCTTAACTGGTTAGAGCTGTCTTAATTTTGTAATTAAAAAAATGCCCCTCGAATACTGTGAATCATTTATTTTCAGTCAAGAACATTTTTTTTGGTTTTGGAAATGGTATTGAAAGCATAAGGAAACATTAGAATTTTTCAAGTTTGAACACATGCTTTCTTTCAAGTAGCAATGCCTAAGAACTTAGCCTCATATCTACAGTGCCAAACTGTCACTTGGCATTTGCACTTTATCGAGAATATAAGCAAAGGAAGGTTTGTTTTAACCTTCAGAGCAGGGTGGCATGAGATAGGAATACGACAAATTGTAAGAAACGTTATTCTGCAGAAGTCACTTTGTCCCTTTGCTGCCCATTAAATAGACACAGTGAAAACAACACACATAATCGATTTATAGGCTTTTACTGTTCCTTCTCTGCTTCATATTTTTTGCTGTTACTGTGCCTTTTTCTATTATCTTGGATTTTAACGCCAATGACAGTTATTATGCTGCAGATGCTTCATCATTTGTCCGCTCATGGCCAATACATCAGACTACTGCATAAAGTATCAAAAGAGGGAAGAATAAATGAATCAGATAGGATAATTAGAAAATGAAAATTTTGTGAATTTTGCTACAAAATATTTAGTTCTGGGATTCGCAGCAGTCAGTCCAATTCAGATGACTAACTTGTCGGTAATGCAAAATTGAAAAGACATGTATTACTTTTCTTCACATGTCAAATGCAGTAATCATTTGGCCTTTACTGCTAGATAGTAAGAGATGCATCAAAACCAAATTCCCACTGCAATACTTGAGCAAAAGCATGAATTTAAACAAGAAATCATTAGATTTTGCCTCACAAAACGCTAGGACAGAATGAGGCCATTTGACCGACTGTCGTGCTGCTGTCTCTTTGAAAGAGCTATTCAGTTAATTCCATTCTTGTTTCTCCGCTGCTCTGCAAAAAAAAAATCATTCAACCATTCTTTTCATAACTCCAGTACCAATCCTACATTTATGCAGATATGTTCAGTCAGTGGAAAGAATCTTTCAGCAATTATCCTCCTTTGATAATTTTGAATACTGACTTACCCTCTTATGATTTTCAGCAGCTGGAAATATCCTCTTTAACTTGCATTGCTTCAGTAAACTGGAATAAATTTCTATGTTCTCATAATCAATTGCATCCTGAGACCGAGGTTGAGTTTTGTCCAATTTTTAAGACTTTTCCTGTAATTACTAGGCAGCGTAGAAAGGATATTAATGATCTATATGCAATGCAGCATTTCCTGGAGTGGATAATTTGAAATAGTGTCAAACTATTTAATTTCACCGTCGGGATTATTTGTAGTAAGTTTTCTATACTAACATAGATCCAGCCTGCAAGTTTCATTGAGATGCTGGACTCTGTTTAACAACAGCATTATGTGCAGATTTGACCTAAGTCAGTAGTCGCAGTACTTCTTTTTTAAAAAAAGTACTTAATCTTTCTCCTGTGTCCTTTTTGTTTTAAAGTGAATATGAAATTAAAGGAGCGTACAGATATCTTGGGAGATTACTTACTATGTAAATACTCTTTTCCGTGTCTGTGATTTCCTTCCCTTTCCCTGCCCCCTACACTGGCTGTAAAAGGGAGTGTACCAGCTCAGTTCTGTGGTGTTCCCTGTTCTGCATGGTTGGTTCCATTGTTCCAGTTTCCACAGTATCCTGTAACAAAACACAAATGGAACAGAATCAAATCTCCCATATTGGTTTGAGGAGGCTGGTGTTTTTAGAGAATAGGTTAACTGTAGAGCATGGGAGAGAATAGGTAAATCACTCACTTGAAGGTAAGGATCCTGTGGCATTTCAAGCTGTTTGTTCATTTTTTAAAAAAAATCAATAAGTTAATGAAAACGGGTGCTCAGGAATCTTTTGCAACAATGTCTCCTCAATTCCATTCAGGGTTAGAAACGCTATTTTCAACCTCAGCGCTTTAAGAGGTTTAAAATAACCCACTTGCCTTTAACTGCCCACAGAACAGGGGCCTCCTGTTATGAACCTGCCTGGGAATCCACACATCCAGCAACAAAATAATCTTTGTAGAAACTAGGCCATCTTTTGCAGCAGTCAGTGTGCAATGTTCTGTGGTTTTAAAAGTTAACACCATAGCTAGTCCCTTTGACCGCTTCTGTGTAAAGGTTGATGTGTAAGTTTGATATGGGGGGGGTGGGGTTGGGGATAATAGGATCCAGTTAAGTGAATATGCTTGGGCTAGGGTGGGTGCAGTTGGGGGCAGTCCAGTTGGTCCAGAGTCAGGATGAAGGTGTGGTACAAGCTGAACTAACTTCTAATGATTGAATTGTTTAATTTCATTTTTCAGATTGTGGTGGTGAAATTGTGGTAAGGTTCAACTCTGACTGCTAAAATACAATCAATCCTTCGTAACACGACTTAAGCTGAATGTGCTATCAAATTTGAAAGAAAATAGCATATTAACATCTGACAATTGTCTGAGAATTAATTACTCATAACTGAACGGAGCTGCAAAGTTTTGGGTTAGGTCTTTCTACTCGCAGTCACATTCTTGCCTCTTCAGCTAAATATCTTCATTGTTGAGCAGTTTAAGAAGCAAAGTCATGCAAGCACTTGGCATCAACCTTGCCTTCCTTATATGTTGAGTCGAGGGGATGTGGGGTCGGATTGAGTTGAATTGTTGGGGTGTCAGGTTGGTGATTGGCTGGGGTCAGGGTGTAAGTTGAATTTGGCAGGCCAGGGTGTGATGTCAGGCCTGTTCGGTTGGTCAGGTTAAAGAGTATTGGTGAGGAGAATGGGAGCAGTTGGAGGGACATTGAGGTTGGGGGGGTGGGGGCATTCAGTTTAATAGTTACACAGAAGTAGAGACAAATTCTCACTTTCCCTGGGTAACTATTAAGCTTAACTGAGTCAGTGACCTCTAAACTCTCTAACTTTAATGGCTTTGTTTTGAAGGGTTCCAGATACTGGGCAATCATCCATCAGAAAATTCAATTTCTTGGGCAGTTGTAGAGTCAGATGTATAGCAGACCCTTCAGTCCATCCTAAATTAATCTAGTCTCATTTGCCAGCATTTGGCACACATCCCTCTAAACCCTTCCTACTCATATACCCATCCAGATGCCTTTTAGATGTTGTAACTGTATCACCCTCCACCCTCTGGCGGCTCATTCTAGACATGCAACATCTTCTGTGTGAAAAAGTTGCCCCTTCGTTCCGTTTTAAATCTTTCCCCTTTCACCTTAAACCTATACCCTCTAGTTCGGACTACCCTACCCTGGGAAAAAAGACTTTGGCTATTCACCCTGTCCATACCCTCATGATTTAAAAAACCTGTCCGATCACCCCTCAGCTTCTGATGTTCTAGGAAAAATAACCCCAGCACATTCAACCTCTCCCTGTAGCTCCAACCCTCCATGTTAGCCAGACAGCCTGTTTGGTTCTCATTCTCAGCAATTTAAAAAAAAAAGTCAGTTCTTTTCAATATCCTGGGGTACCCTAGGGTTGCACACAGCATCATAGACACTGATTTTCAATTCCCAGAGATTCCATGGAGGGTTGGCAACCCTAACCGATTGAGCCACTTGCTTAAGTTTTGCCAATAAAGCCCAATCAAATAAGAACTCTTGAAAGAAAATGTTGATTACATGGTCTTTGACTCAAAAAAATTACATTGAGCATTTGCAGCAACACTGTAAAACATATACAAGCAAAGACATGAAAGCTATTGTGTTTTCATGCATCTCCTAGCTATTGCCATATCCAGTGATTGAATAGTTCGATTATATTTGTCAGATAGCAGCAGTAAAATTGAGATGAAGCTTTCATTCCGTCTGACATTTAAAACACAAACAATCCTTCAAAGCATTATTTGAGAATGAGTGATTTAGAATGTGAAGAAAATTGCATATTAATGTCTGGCTTTTGACTGAGGATTAATGACTATTATTCACAACTGAATAGTGCTGCAAAGTTTTGGGTTAAATCTTACTGGTCTCATTCTAGTCTCTTTAAATGTCTCAATTTTTTGAGCATTTTAAGAAGCAAATTCATGCATGCAATTTGCATTGACATTACTATATATGTATTCTGTAATCTATGGGGGTGATGGTGGAAGAGAGGAAAGGGGAGACAGTTGAAATCTAGAAGACTGCAGAATGAAGCTGAACATATGAAACAAAAGTTGAAGTGAGAATCGAATCTCATTGAAAGGTGTTATCTCCAACAAGAAAATGCCAACTACCTCTCCTTAACATCTAATAACATTCCGCCCACCCCCCCCCCCCTCCACAATGAACATTGTTTTTTGCACAAAACATAGTATCCATGTACTCAAATCAATCTGCTTCTATTAATAGGTTAAAGGTTTGTGGGGAGCAGAAAATGGAGTTGAGGTTGAGTTGAATTCAGCTGTGATTGTACTAAATAGCAGAGTTGATGGGTAAATTGCCTTCTCCCGCACTCTGCTCTTATTCAATAAGAATATGAACTATGTTGTTTTGCATTTCATTGTTTGCCTCTGGGGACTTTGTATTAATCATCATTGTTGCCAGTTGGTTAATTCTAAAATTAATTTATACCTTCTCGTTTGAGTTTTCATGAATTGTAAATCTCTTAGATTGGTTCATAAATTGCCTTATGAATCCAAAAATTTAGAACCTTAACTACTTTGCATCATATAAATCTAAATCTCAGAAATGGTGCTTTCCATTCCTGTCTCTCTTTTTTGTGCTTGTGGTCTTTATCAAGAATTGTTTTGACATCTTCATTTATTAGTTTGTATTTTTTTTAAAATTCATTATTGGTATATGGGCATGCATTTAATGCCATCCCTAGTTGCACTTGAGAAAACTGAATTGAGTTGCCTTCCTGAACTGCTGTGTTCATTTCGCATACATATACCTGTTAGTATTGTCGTTTGAACTATACCTATCCAGGCAACTGGAGAGTTTTCCGTGCTTATTTGTTGCCTTGAAGGTGGTAGACAGACTTTGGGGAATTTGGAGGTGGGTTACCCGCTGCAGGATTCCCATCCTCTGACCTGCTTATCTAACCACAGTGTGTGTACAACTAGTCCAGGTCAATTTTTGGTTAATGGTAACCTCCTGGTTATTGATATTGGGGATTCAGTATGATAGGAATGTTTCAAACCAATGGTGAGTTTTCCCCGATCGCCTAACCAAGTAAACTGTTAAATTCTAGCTCCCAATTTATATTGTGATCCCTCTAAATATTCTTGAATATCTTCAGTTAAGTCTGTTTTCCCCTGTTTGGTCTAACACCTAGAATTTACAGATATCTATTGTACCAACCATAAAATTGGGACTTTGACAAGCTCATATTACACAAAATCCAACTTGAGTGCTCTGGCAAATAATTCTGCATTGTGATTCCATGTGATTATCTATTTCTTTATTACTAGGTTTCTGTTTTACTACAAGAGCTAAGCCATGTGTGTTCTGCATGACTCCAGTGTACAATGGTTTACTCTACCCTTAATTTTACTTTGGATTTTCTATAATCCGTGCTTATACTTACCAAATTAGAGTACACTAACTGACATGCAATGAGACATCATACACACATGGAGGGGGAGAGATACAATTTCTTATTGTTGGTCTCTTCTTTTCATTCTGTTACCATGGCCTTATGTTGACTTAAACTGTTCAACCATTTTGCTAGTAAACCTTGGAAAGGAAAGCTTCCCCTGGGAAAATGATCTTTTAGGTGTTGCTTAAATCCTCATCCTAATGTTGGTAGTTGTACATAAAATATTCTTCAGCAAAGTTGAATGCTTTTTTAAGACACTGTGCACCAGATGCTGGAATACATAGGTAAAGTGAACTCTCATTTCTACATATTTCATCTGTTGATTTTCTTCCAATTATTCAGGAAGGGTATTTTGCTGCATCATTGACCTGTTCTTTATAAATCTAGTGAACTTTGATTCTACCCTGCCCAATAATTAAACGTTATCGCATCACATGGTTTGTCTTGATTGATCTTGTTTATTCTTTATTTTACAATCTGTGAAAGTACTCTCACTTTGCTTAGTATTCTATCCATGTGCTTTTCATTTTTTCATTTCAGACATCTTTATCTTCAATCTGGATTAAAATATTTTCCTGTTTCCATTTTTACGGAATTTATAATCCTTTTTGGCTATCGTTGTAATCTAATACATTTACTCACCACAATCTCTAATCCATCCTTAAATGATTTTGTTTCTCCCTCCTGTTTTTCCTTATTTTGCACCATTTTTCATTATTGCCTTTTTTAAAGCAGTCTTACATAGCTTTTCCTGATTGATTCATTTCATCTTACTTTTGTTGTAGGATCAGATTTGATGGTCCTTTGACCATTGCTGAAATGTTCCCAAGTTCTCAATTTTACCCATTCAAAAACATTATTAAGTAACAGCAGAGTAGTTTGCCACCTTCCTTTACTCATTGTTGCTGTGTATGTATCAAGAAACATATTTTGCTTTGGTTGTATGAATTGAGCTGGTAAGTCTCCCAAGTATATCTTTTTAGATTAAAATTTACAATTATTGTTCCCTTCTCTTCAACCCCTCACCTTTTGTCTTTTGTTCAGCGTAAACTAATCTATTTTTTCATTCTGGCTTACTTTCACTTTTCTGTCATTTGTTGCTAACTCTCCTCTTCCAAGTCATTTATTGTCAGAGTTTTTGTGGTTCTACTATGAATGATATTTAAAGTTGATCTTTTAAAAAAAGTCTAGAAGCCAATGAAATTTGCTTTCTAATACTGTTCAAGTGAAATTGATCCATTTTAAAGATTTGTGCTCCAAGTGCTGACTTTCTTCTTTCTTGGCTTAAATACAAAGGTCTAACTTTAGCACTGTGAGAAATTCCAGGTCTTGACTTGAGTATTCTGTTGAGGACACTGGGATGCTGGTCCACCAGTAATACTTTGAGCATCTTGGGTTTAGAATATTGTGCTGTACACTAAAATTTAAATCTCTTAGACAAAGTCTAAGGATAAACTTTGTAGTTCGAGTTTTATTTCAACCAAGCATACAGAGTATCGCAAGCGTTCAGAGTGTTGCCCCTTCGTCAGGTGAATTGTCTTGACCTGACGAAGAGTCTATGATCTGAAAGTTTGTGATTTCAAATCAACCTGTTGGACCATAATCTGGTTTCATGTGATTCCAGACTTTGTCCATCCCAGTCCAATGCTGGCAACTCCACATCACAGATTGGATCAAGATGAATCTGTTCAGAGATTTTACTTCTGGGACAGTAAACTTGGATCTCCTGACCAAGGAAATGCTGTGGAACTGAATAATTACTTTTCATCAATCGAAGACACCAATAGTATCCCAAACATGCAAGAGAGTCAGGGGGCAGAGCTGAGTATGATGGCCATCGCCAAGGAGAAGGTGCTAGAAAAAGTGAATGGCCTGAAGATGGATAAATCACCCGGACCAAATGGTCTACACCCCAGAGTTCTAAGGGAGATAGTGCAGGTATTAGTGGTGATCTTTCAGCAATCACCGGAGTCAGGGAGGGTCCTGGAGGACTGGAAAATTACTAACGTGACGCCTCTGTTAAAAAGGGAGTAAGGCAAAAGACGGCAAAAGCCAATTCGCCTAACTTCAGTCAATGGGAAGGGCTTTGGAGTCCATTGTGAAGGTTGAAATTTCTGAATACTTAGAAGTGTATATAAAATAGGGCAAAGTGAGCATGGTTTCGTCAAGGGGAGGTCATGCCTGACAAACCTGCCAGAATTTTGAAGTAACAAGCAGGTTAGACCTAGGAGAGTCAATGAATGTTATCTATCTGGACTTTAAGAAGGCCTTTGACAAGGTGCAACACAAGAGGGCCCATGGTGTTAGAGGCAAGATGCTAACATGGAAAGAAGATTGGCTGTCTGGCAAAAAGTACAGCGAGTGGGGATAAAAGGGTCCTTGTCAGGATGGCAGCCAGTGACAAGTGGTGTTCCGCAAGGTTCAGTGTTAGGACCACAACCTTTCACTCCGTACATTTAATGATCTAGATGAAGGAACTGAGAGCATTCTGCTGAAGTTTGCAGATGATACAAATATAGGTAAAGGGACAGGTAGTATTGAGGAAGTGCGGAGGCTGCAAAAGGATTTGGACAGATTAGGAGAGTGGGCAAAGAGGTGGCAGATGGAGTACAATGTGGGAAAGTATAAAGTCATGCACTTTGGTAAGAAGAATAGAAGCATGGACTATTTTCTAAATGGAAAGCAAATTCAGAAGTCTGAAGTGCAAAGAGATTTGGGAGTTCAAGTCTAGGATTCTCGCAAGGTAAACTTGCAGGTTGGGCCAGTAGTGAGGAAGGCAAATGCAATGTTGGTAGTTATTTTGAGAGGACTTGAATATAAAAGCGGGGATGTATTTCTGAGGTTCTAGAAGGCTCTAGACACTCCACATTTGGAGTATTGTGCACAGTTTTGGACCCCATGTCTCAGGAAGGATGTACTGGCCCTGCAGTGTGTTCAGAGGAGATTCATGCAAATAGTTCCAATGCAACATATGAAGAACATTTGACAACTCTGGGTCTATACTTGATGGAGTTTAGAAGGGTGGGGAGGGGGGATCTAATTGAAATTTACAGACTACCGAATGGTCTGTAGAGAGTGGATGTTGGGAAGATGCTCCATTGGTAGGACTTAAGGACACAGCCTTGGAGTAAAGGGAAGACATTTTAGAACAGAAATAAGGAGAAACTTCTTCAGCCAGAGAATGGTGAATGTATGGAATTCACTGCCACAAAAGGCTGTGGAGACCAGGTCATTTGAGTATATTAAGACAGAGATTCTTGATTGTTGAGGGTATCGAGGGTTACAGGGAGAAAGCAGGAGAATGGGGACAAGAAACTTATCAGTCATGATTGAATGGCAGAACAGACATGATGGGCTGAATGGCCTAATGTCTGTTCTTATGGTCTTATAAGTGTGACAATTGGATAGAGACCATCCCCACTGACAGGCTAATCAGCCAATGATTGCTTTTAAGGTGAGCATCAGAAATCATTGGTCCATTAGAATGTGCCACAATCAGCAATGTTCCTCTGACCATTGTTACCTGTTACGTGTCCTGGGTAGTTCTGTTGGAGACAGCTGGAACCTGCATTGCCAGGTGAGTTCAACATCATATGGTTGCTCATATTTTCTCCTTTTATGAATTAAATGTAGAAGTAAATAATTGTTTATGGACTTCTGTATAATTATATATAATACATTAGCACATTTCTGCAATGACTAAAAGAGCTTCATATGATGAATTAATTAGTTTCAGACATAATGAGTCATGTAGATGAAACACGGTAGCAATTGGTTGTTGCACTGTTCGCCATCAGCACCTCTGACTCTCTCAGTGCTGAACTGGAGCATTTGTCCAGCAGCTCCTTTCTTGGACTCTTGCTTTATGATCCAGAACTGGTAAATGAGCTTCATTATTAAATGTTCAGCACAATGGATATAACCTTCAAATTATTCACTTGTGTGTCACATTTTTCTCATGGTGATGAAAATGTAGAATTTCAAGACTAATGTTGCTACTTGCGTCATTTGTTTTTAAAACTGCTGACACAGGGCACTCTTGAACTGGCTGCGATCATCTTCGGAGGCTTGGATTTTATGCAGTCTGTCGAGCTGGGCAATGACTTCAGGGTCCACTTGATTGTAGAGAAGCTTTGTATAGGATTCGTAGCAATAAGGAAACCTCACTTGATGGAGCTGGAGGGTGGAAGCAGCTGACGTGGGATTTTGAGCTGCCAGTGATCAGTTGACAATTGGGTTCCTTCATGAGCCCACTAGCACTCATTATCCCACCACACTTTAGTAGTGGCTTAGGGATCAAATGAAGGTGGCAAACATCTCCTGAGATTCTCTGAGGGTTGCCCAATAAAGCCTGTCTAGTTTACCTACAGCTTCCCAGAAGTAGTATCCCTCACTATTAAGCACTCTGACCCACACTGAAAGCTATTTCTTTTTCTCCAACCCCTCCCCTGTGACTCCTGTCCTGCCTTTGTTTTCCGGTGGCCTAGGCTTGCTCCAGGATCCTGGACCTTAGTTCGAGGGAATATCACCAGTAGCCATGGCTCCCATTGGCGATGTCTATGGACCCCAGTTGATTTTTCCTGGCAAATGGAAACTTCCTTCATTAGTAGCCTTAACTGTGGGGCATTTACCAACAGCCAACTACTCAGTTCCTGAAGGGAACTTTAGTCTCCCCCACTAAACTGATGATTAAGGCCACCCCTGTCGATTCACCAAAATCCAGATCATAGATGCTCGAAACAGTATTGAGTATTATTGCATTTGTAGTGTAGCCCTCCTCAAATGCCTGTGTCACTGCTCATTCAGTTAGGGGAACAGAGGGCACATTATTCACTTCTGTCCTTCACCGAGAGAATAATGTTTTGTATCATTAACATAAGCTGAAGTTCCATTAAATCTGTTGCTATTGTTTAAAAATCCATTCGTCCTTTCAGGTATTGTGCCCTGGGGAAAAAAAAGCAGGCTGTGTTAACCCTGTAAAATTTAATGCCAGTGCATTCTGTCTGAGTGAGGATTAACTCCACATGGTGCATTCTGTGAACAAGCAAAGCTCACATGTTTCTGATCTGATCACTGGGGAGAGTAAAGACACTGGTTCTTTTTAATTAATCTTCTCCCAGGGCTTCATTCAGCAACAGATACATTTGATGTTTTTTTGTACAGGTTTACTAATCAGAAGAATTGTCTTTATTCCTTGATTTGATTAGAAGTGCTTTTTTTTAAAAAAAACATCAAATAGCACTTGTAAGCTCTGAGGTACGCAATTTAACTTGACTTGTAAGGCTTGAGTCAATTACAATTACTATATTTTCTTAAGTAGTTGTGGAGCTCTAAAAGTTCCCAGTCCTGTTTAGCTACAAGAGCATTCTGGACATATGATTTCTGTGAAACCTGTGAAAATATCAGGTTTCTCACAGTAAGTTTTTTTATTTCAAAAATATACTTTATTCATAAAATACTTTGATGATCTGTACAACGGGCATGCCAATACATATGTAAACATTCCATTTGTTTGCATACCGAAAACAGAG
>NC_057713.1:84146706-84159974 GCF_004010195.1 Chiloscyllium plagiosum | reverse complement strand
CCTCCTGAACACCTTTGAGGATGAAGAACCTTAATGTTCCCTTTTACTGTTTCCCACCAGTCCGCTGGGGACTCAAAGAGGGGCTTCATGGTTCTCCAACCTGCGTAGTCCCTCTTGAGCTCCTCAATGTTTCCCAGGGTCAACAGTTTGGTGTTCAGCTTCCACGTTCCCTTACCAGCCCACTGCTCGTCCTGTAGGTGACAGTCGACCAGCAGGAGGCAGTGGTCGGAGAAGAACACCGACTTGACATCAGTGGATCTGACCGAGAGAAATGGCTCTTTTTTTTTATATTTCAAAAATATACTTTTCATATATATCAGCATTTAAAGAGACTGGAGTTCATGAAGAACAGTAAGTATGAAAGACTACCTTCATGTGGGGAATGGGATGAATTGGGATATCAACTCATTAATTCTGGTTAACTGGGTACCTGTCCCTTGTTATGTTCTTTTGACTGATCTTGGTCTTCTGCTTCTCCTTCTACACACCCATCCACAGAGGTATTGCTTATGAACCCTTGCTAACCGCTGCTCCTTTGCATGGTCAGTGGCATCCCTGAAACACTGGTATATGAACACATGAAAGCATATGATCTCTCTGATTGGTTGGGTGTTATGTATCCAGTTTCTTCAGGCTGATAGCTGTCTTACTGATATCACTACTTGTCATCTTCTGACTAAAGTCATAGAGGTGTACTGTACAGCACGGAAACAGATCCTTTGGTCCAACTCATCCGTACTGACCAGATATCCTAAATTAAACTAGTCCCATTTGCCAGCACTTGGCCCATATCTCTCTCAACCCTTCCTATTCATGTGCCCATCCAGATGCTTTTTAAATGCTGTAATTGTATCAGCCTCCAGCAGCTCATTCCATACACATACCGCCTTCTGCATGAAAATGTTGTCCTTTAGGCCCCTTTTAAATTTTTTTCCCCCTCACCCTAAACCTATGCCTTCTAGTTCTGGACACCCTCACCCCAGGGAAAAGATCTTGTCTATTTACCACATCCATGTTCCTCATGATTTTATAAAATAATATAGACAGATCTCAGCAAAAGATATAATCAAAAATGAACCCAGTCGACTCACTGTTGTAGATTTACAGCAAGGTTATACTTAAAAACTATGCACTTAGCTTCTCTTGTGCTGTGAGCTCTCCCACGCAGGTTCCTCCAAGGTCAGCTGTGAATTTCGCTGTCTGTAAATTTTTCTTAGAGGCACTATGATATCCAGAGATACTTGAACTCAATCAGTAAAGGCAGTAGCTGTGCAGATTCACTTCTGTGTCAGTGTAGGTTTCTTTCTCTGACCATGTGGTCTCTGTCTTTGTCCCTCTTCCTCCTTTTTAAAGTGCTGTTGTGTGACTTTCCTCAAAGTTCTAAAACAACGGAACAGTTTATAGAACAGTAATTTATGCTTTTGGAAATTGAGGAAATCACCTCCAACACCTAAAATACCTCAAAAGGAGCAGCTCTTAAAGGCACACTTTTTTTCTGTCCTCCATCTTGGATTACCCACAATCCTAGTTCCCTAAGAAGACAGCTTTGTGGATAAATCACTTGAAATTACCTTTAATTCAGCAAATATTAAGAAATCTCACAGACTATCAAATACTGAAACAATTATTTAAACTATAAGAACAAATTACTGCAGATGCTGGAATCTGTACTAAAAACAAAGAATGCTGGAGACTCCAGCAGGTCAGGCAGCATCATGAAGAGAAAGCAAGTTAATGTTTTAAGCTGAAGTGTGGAAGGGACAGCATTTATGCTATAGTTTGTTGTGGAGGGAGGCGGTGTGCGGGTAATGGATGGGGTGGGGTACAGGGGAGTAAGGATGTTGACAGTTCAGAATAAGTTTTTGTCATGTGAGAACGGCGGAATATTGCCAGACTGCAAAGAACAAGCAGTCACACTGGGGTAAAGGGAAGGTGGAAGAGGATATGATGACAGAATGTAACAAGTACAGTTAAAAGAAAGATAAGGAATGGAAGTGTGTTCACAATCTTAAGGTGTTGAACTCAATATTAAGTCCAGAAAGCTGTAAAGTGCCTCGTCTGAAGATGAGATGTTCCTCCAGTTTTCACTGTGATTTACTGGGGCATTGCAGCATGCTGAGGACAGACACGTGAGTATGTGAGCAGGACGCTGTGTTAAAATGGCCAGCTGCGGGAAGGATGGTGTTATGCTTGCGCACAGACCAGAGGTGTTCTGCAAAGTGGTCACCCAGCCTGCATTTGGCTTCTCCAATATAGAGTAGATCACATTGGGTGCAACAAATACAATACACAAGATTGGACGAGATAGAGGTGAAATGCTGCTACACTTGGAAAGACTGTTTAGGCCTCTGATGGTGAGTAGGGAGGAGGTGAAGGGGCAGGTGTTGCACCTTCTGTGGTTACATGGGAAGATGCTGTGTGAAGCGGGGTCGTGTTAGTGATTAGAGGAATGGACTAGGGTGTGCCAGAGGGAACAATCCCTGCAAAGTGCAGATGGGGGCATGTGGGGAAGATGTGCTGGTCGTGGCATTCTGCCGGAGTTGTCTGAAATAGTGGAGCATAATCTTTTTGAATGCAGAGGCTGGTGGGATGAAAAGTGAGGGCAAGGGGTTCCGATCCCACTGTTGTGAGTGATGGAAAGGGGTGAGTGCAGAAGTACGGGTGATAGGTCTGACACAGTTGAGGACCACCTTAACCACAGTGAGCGAAAACCATTGTTATGGAAGAAGGAAGCCACGTCAGCAGCATTGTTTTGAAAGGTGTGGCATCATCTGAACACTGTGTGGCATGTAGCAACCAAAATATGACCCCCTCAAGTAAACAAGTTAAGCCTCAACTCAGCTTGGCTATGACCTGATTAATGGTGGAATTTAGCTATGATTTTGACCAGTGTCTGTCTCTGGAAGTGTCCAAGGTTTAATCCTTGTGCAGTTTTGTTCTTTGAAGTTCTGCTGCTGAATTGTTCAGATGTTGGTTTCTTCAGATTTTTGTCCTTGGGGTCTGTGATGTGATATTCATGATGATTCTTTAGATTCTTATTAAAAGTAGCTTCTTTGTTCCTGTATACATTTAGCCTTAATTGTCTGTTTGAAGACACAGCTTTCCTGCAGGTCCTTAAGTTCTTCTGCAGGGCAATCAGTTTATTTTTGTAGTGTAAAGCAGCCAGTTATCAATTTGATGTCAACCAGTTTTGTTCATGTAGCTTTAAACCCCCTTTTTTCCCAGACATGGCTGATTTGCTTTCAATCCTTGTATAGCCTTGTCCTTAATAGCTTATTCCAGACAGAATTATTGCTGATTTCTTCCATATGGAAAAGGTTATCTTTAAATCCTTTCAATCCATGAACAGTTATGAGAGCAACCTTTTCATTATAGCTTTTCCTTGTTAGTATACCAAGCTTATAGCTTTCAACTAAGGTAATGAGGCACTGCAAGGTAATTTCTGTTTATGTCTAATGGTTACATCTGAAGGTTCTGCAGAGTTCCAGATCCTATCAAGAAATTTCAGTTAAAAGAAACATTTGCTAACGTGTGACTTTGCAGTAACTCTTGCTTCCTGTAACAAGCTAATTAAAAAGTCACTTTTTGTTTTCCAGAGAAATAAGAATCTCATTTCCAGAAATCAAAACCTATCACTGAACTGATCTTAATTTCAAAGTGTTGTATGTACTTTGACATATTACATATTAATAATTGTTTCACTTTAAAGCACCACAAGTTAAAAATTAAGCCAAACGATGGCATAAAACTATTTCTTCTGAGTAATGTCAACCAGAATTTTGTGTAGTACATGTCTATTGACTTGATTAAGCAGATTATTACCACTGGAGTAATTTAACTCTTGTAGGTACTGGAAATTTGGGTTTCTGACCGTATAAGTATAGACTGTGTGTGGGCACAATTGTTGAAAGAAAAAGTTCCTGTAAATCTGTAACTTTAATGTGTGGCTCTGGAATACAGTTTTATTTTGAATACATCTGCAATATCTTGTGACAAGTAACATTACATAATCCATCTGGCCCATATTAGTATAATCCTCAAGAAGCTGCAAACAGCTCTTTGAAAGTAATGCTTCATGTTCTTCAAGATGATGAATAATTTGCACTCTGTCATGAAAGAGCACCAAGCAAATTCATCTGTCTATTTAACTTTCCTTTACCAGAATCCAATTTTGTTTCTCTTCAGGATGCTAGGCATATTTAGCTTAAACTTAGTAATGTCTGTGTTCAAGAATTTATAATAATATAATTGACACCATCTAAATGGAGAGTCTTTTGCTGCAAATTTTACAAGGGCTAATTATAATAGGACAAACTCAAGGAATTGAGTATTTCAGATATTTCTTGGCTACACCAAACCTAGAATGTAATCACACCTTAGTAAAAATCAAGTAAAGGTTTTAAGACCATGATTCAGTTTGTGCTGTTAGATTGCAGACTCTAACAATCCGGCTTTGAATTCCATTTAAGTCACGAGGCATCTTTACTCATGCATATTTGGTCTTGTTGAGTGACAAGAAAACTAACTAAAATTAAGTCAATTCAATATAATAGGCATACAGCTCTTTCCATGTAGGTAATAAGAATGAAAATGATTGTACCTTGAACGGTGAAGAGGCGGTATTGCAAGCCTCGCTGAACAGTTGAAGGCTCTCGGTGCTTCAGCTGTGAGTGCAATTCAACTCCTTCACACAGCTGAGATCATCAACTTCAAATTGTGCCAATTTGTTTTCTCTGACATTAGAGACTGATGTCCTTTTACTTTCAACATCCATGGCGAACACGTGAGAGCATTATCTGATACAATCAATGGAAGAAAATGAAAAACTAGGTAATGCTGGCTCAGAAATCTTGATCAGTTTTGGCATTGGTTAACCATAATCTAGTTGAATGGTGAAACATGTTCAAGGGGATAAATGACCTAATCGTCTTCCCTTTTCTTGTGGTTTAGTAGTGAAAGCATGTTTAGGAGTCAGAAGGTTGTAGATTCAAGTTATCTAGGCTGACACTTCCATTCAAAGCTGAAGGATGGCTGTACTGTTGGAGGTTTCTGAAACATTGAACCAAAACTCTCATGCCACCCTCTTAGTTAGATGTAAACTATCTCCAGCACTATTTTAAGCAAACCGACATAATGTTACCAATATTAGATATGTGAATCATCATTGAAGCATATGGGGTGAAACGTATCACCAGAAGTTAATATTTAACTACTCTCAATAATAAAGTCAAGTATAAGAACTATTTTCAGATCAAGACCTGAAATGAATCATGCTTGCATTAATGATTTGAATTAATATGAAGATGTTGAAGTTATTCTGTTAAATTATTTCTTGAAGCATTGCAATGGTGTTTTATGATTAAAGAGGATTGGTTGTGCAAAATTATAGTCTTGGTTGTTGACTTTGTATGTCAGTTTTCCCTGGATGCTATTTGTATGATTAAATATCTTAAATGAAATATGTGACCCCTAAAAGTAAGCACTATAAAATGAACAACCAGCCTCAGCAATACAGGTATGATCTCCACCCCATGTTTGCCTCTGGTACTAATAGGCCTTGGAAAATTAACATTACTTTTTAGTTCTAATGATACAGGCAAGGACATAATCATTTTGAGATTTAAATTATTGAGTTTAGTATAGAGATTCGATCTGAGCTTTAGACTTCACCCTGTTTGTGGTGGAATCTTAGTTATGTTGAAACATTTTAGGTAGGCTCAACAGAATCTTTCACTCAATTCCTTTCATTATGGGTTCAATTTAGAGAGTGTCACAAACTATGGTGATAAATGAGACATGTTCAATGTAGGGAAAGTGTCTCAGAACATTTTTTTAAGCCAAGGCTTTAAGGTGGGTGATGTATTGAAATTCTGCAACATGGGAATACAGTGATAGATGGTGATAGCATCCTCTGAAATTTGGGCATTGTACAAAATGGCTCGAGGACTGATGATTGATTTGCCCTCAGCGACATTAGAGGTTGGGTACCTTATCATCTTTGTCAATCTCATTAATGCCTTAGTGTCCTGTGCTACATGGTGGTGTAGTGTTCTGGTGGTGTGCTATTTTGATGTGTAATTTAGAAGAAGCAGTTATTTATTCAGGTCTAAACATTTCACTTTTCTCTTTGCAGAAGAAATGGAAGTTAAGCCTCCGTCATCAGCACAGCACAGATATGGTAATGCATCTCTGCTTTATAACCACTTTTCTTCAGCTAGCTGCAACAAAGCAATCGCTATACATTTGAAAACTTATTTTTACTTGAATTAAGCTGGAAAAAACAAACTTCAAATCTTGTAGTTGATATTATTTTGGATTTGGTGAAGTTACTATCATCTATAATCAGACACTGTCCATGTTGGGCACCAGTTCAACTTTACCTAATAGTTACTGATCAATGACGTAAGATTGTGGGTCTCGGGAAGTGGGTGATATTATTGAAATTCTTTGTGAACTGGACACTGTAACTTTTCTGATGCTCTAATATCTCTTTCTTAGCTTCTAGGATATGAACAAACTATTGAGACCAGGCCATTGACAAACTAGCAATTAGCTTTATTTTCAAAGTGCTTAATCTGAAATAAGGTGCATAAAGAATTGCAGTCCATTTGAAATACTTCATTTAATATAATAAGTATAAAACATATTCCATTGGGATAAACATATCTATCAAAATAATAAATTCTTCACCTTTTAAGACACCACTAAACATTTGCAGAACCTTGCTCTGTTCTGATTCACTAACCAGATTTCTGCGAGCATTATTTCTGAACTCTTCTTTGCTCAGCTGGGCCAGAAGCCAGAGGCTGGACATCGCTAATGTCTGCTGGGTTGAGAGGCTGGTCAAACCAGGATATAAACTTCCAACCATTGAGCCAAATTGAAAGAGCCAGTCCTGAAAGTGTGTGAATGTCAATCAGAAAGATGTTAACTAACCTCCCATTCTCTCAGGCTGATTTTAATGCAGGACACCATTCCTTCTGTTAGTTGAGCTGGATCTAATTCTTTGTACTGACTTGTAATTCTCATTCCCAAAAGCTGTATGCGTACTGAGTTCAGTTTACTGGCATGATCTTAATGGAAATTGATCTGAAATCTCCTCTTTGTTCTGGACATACGCAATAATTCCCAAAAATTATTAAATGGGTATCAATGTCTTAGACAAGTTCTATTCAAATTTCCTCTGACTATAGGAACACAATGTGATTCAATCACAGCGTCTTGATGTTGAGGTCAGGCCACTACTCTGCCATGTCACAATTTCCCTCACAGAATTACCAAATTAGAGATGCAAGAGGAGAAAAGAAAATGTCTAAGAAAATTGTTCAGCAAAATGCTAATTATAGAAAATAAAATTTTATTTTCCCCCATAGCTTTCTGTAAAATCCTTTGAAAGCCACATTTAAGTGACGAATAATCTGACTGGTGATAATTTGGATTTGACAGGGATTTCTGAATTTACAATTCTGATATTTTTGTAAATCTTGATAGTGCATAAAATGTGTAAATCAATATAGTTTTGATAACTTTGTGAAAATATATTGATTTTAAGCTGACTGTTAGAATTGTGTTGTGGTCATAAATTGTAATGTTTAATTATAGTGAGTTTCTATTTAATTTCTTACTTGGGGAAAACATCTTTTATTCAATTATGTTTATGTCTTACAGTGTTTCTTCACAGTGCGATACCTTTCATTGGGTTTGGTTTCCTGGACAATGCTATAATGATTGTTGCAGTAAGTACTTCACCTATGTCCTTTGCTTCATTGTTTATCATAGACACTAATCTTAAAGGGAACATTTTAAGAAATGTGACTAGACCCTAATTGACATTTGGAAAGATTGGAAAGGAAATTCTTATTGGATTTGATTTGGGGTGGGAAGATGCCTGTGTGGAGCATAAAATCATTAACATTAGACTCTGAATAGCTAACTTCCATGCTATGATTCAGGGGTAAGTCTACTATATAGGTTTTGTAGAGAAGCAAAATTTATCTGTACATTGTACTGCCCTGCAGTGAAGCAATGTCAGTTTGAACAAGGGGAAAAAAAATCCTTTTTGTTTGACTTGAGTCAGGTGACATCTGAAAAAGTGGCAACCGGGGACTATTTAGACTTTTAGAATCCCGAGAGTGTGGAAGCAGGCCATTTGGCCCAATAAGTCCACATGGACTCTCTGGAGAGCATCCCTTCCAGACCCACCACCCTACTCTGTCTCCATAACCCTGCATTTCCAATGGCTAATCCATAATGGTCTGCATATCACTGACACTACAGGTAATTTAATATGACCGATCCACCTAACCTGCGCATCTTTGTACTGTTGGAGGAAACTGGACCACCTGGAGAAACCCACGCAGCGGGAGAATGTTTTCAGACTCCACACAGTAAGTTGCCCGTGGGTGGAATTGAACCCGGGTCCCTGAAGCTGTGAGACAGCAGTGCTAACCACTGAAAACTGGCATGGTGGATTACACCTAACTGTGTCTGTGTACCTTCCAGTAATCAGATACATTAAGCATTCCTTGGAAATGGTATATTTGCATAACCTAAGCACGTAGGCAGTTTTTGTTTCTCTCATGTTTGAATGGTTTTGTCTGATAAACCAAGCACCTGACGCTCATAGGTAGAATTAGAGTGGCAGGTTTTTTTCCGGGTGGGCTGAATGGCTTTTTTCTGTGCCATAACTTTTCTTTGATTTTAATTTTGGAAGTTTTGGAAGGTGATTTCTAGAACTAAAGGCAGTCTAAAATAGTCACAGAAGGACAGGAACAGTTGTTTAAGTGATTTGTTGAAAGTGGCATTCTAATTATCAATTTGCTTTTCAATCCATCTTCCCAATTGACCTTTATTGTTAGCACTGACTGCAGAAAGAAGACAGGAGCCTCATTATGGCATGAAGTCCTTAAACACAACTAAGACTAAACAATTGCAAAGGACATTGTAGAAAAAATGCCATATTGTTCCTTGAGACTGTAGTTAACTTCACTGGGACAGTACAGAAGACAAAGATTGGGACATCAGAATGAGAGCTAGTGGGTGATGAAATTGGCAAGTAAGGGGAAGATCAGGCTTACAAGTAGAACATTTTTGTGAAATCTTCTCCATGTAATGAAGCTTAGAGTAGTTATTAGATACAGGCCCAGGATAATGGTATGGGAAATGTGTAGGGAAATATTGCATCTCTTATGCTTATAGAGGAAAGCGTGTGGGAGAGGAAAACAGGAGCTATAAGGATGAACCAAGGTGTCATGGAGGGATTGGTTCCTCTATAAAGCTTAGAGGAAAGGGATGGGCATATTTTATGGGATTGGGGTGACAGAAGATCATCCAGGTGAAAGGGAAACAAGATAATAGGCACCAAATGGTGGACTTGCCAAAGACGGCCACATCCAATGAAATTATTTTTCAAATTGCCCATTACAGTTCTGAAAATGGAAAAGAAAATGGGCAATTGGGTGGACTTCATTGCAGAATTACTTGCAGGAGAATGTGCTTACTTAAGGAATTACAAAGGAACCGTATTTTGAGCACACTTTCAAGTGTTGTCTGCAGCGAGAAACTCTAATTTCTTGTTCCAGTTGTTTAAAGAACTACCTGTAATTTGAGTTTTTTTTCAAAAATTACCATAGAAGAAATTCAGTGGAAATAAATTTCTCACAAACTAAAGTAAATAGGATCCTCAAGACAATCCATGAGTTAAATAGTTATCAGACCTCCCTATTTTCTCCTGTTATTATTTTGCCATCCATTGTTGAAATGACTCTATTATAATATATCTCTGCCAGGTATTCGGGAAATTACACGAATTCTAAGTGAGAATTGTTGGAGATACTATATATATTTAAAAAAAAGGGAGAAGCTGATTGGATTGTACTAGAAAAAGGGAAAGTGCTTTTAGTCTGATAGTAGATGCCACACTGATTTTTCATTATTTTCATTTTTATTGTTTTATCAATTTTGATTTGGAGCAGTGAACTGGGAACTGTTGGCTAAATATGACTTTGGACTATAGTTAGCAGCTTGTGTTAAAAGGTAAACAGACCAAACAAACGTTTTTGTTTATTTGTGAGACCAGGCCTGAAAGTTAATTGCAGGTTGGTTTCTCATCAAAAGATTCTGCAGACCTTTCGATACCAGGGGAGGTCATTATGTTTAAGCAGGTAGCAAAGTATGGCTGTTAATGAGATCAGTACCTTTGGAATGGGTTCCAGTATGTCTGGAAGGTACTTTATTCTCCAACAGATGGCAGATGTTGTGTGGTAACTGGGGCTTATGCTGGAGATGGTCAGTCTGTCAAGGAGTGGTTAGTGTATGAATTAGGTTTTGGACTCCTGTTTTCTGTGAGAAGGAATCTGGCTGTTGGTGCTACAGCATAAAAATTTGAAAGCTTTCTGCTTAACTTAACATGAGCAGCTCTTGGAAGCTCAAACAATAGAAAACTAAGTTAAAAGCATGACTGCCTTTATTTGAGTGTACTGTAAAGGTGAGCCCAATCAACATCTTAAAAAAATCAACCAAGAAACAATCATTTTTGCTGGTGAAACAACACATTGTGAAAATCACTTAAGTAATCTGCCTAGTTTTATTTTCTTTTATCTATCTATTTGTAAGGTTGTTGCCAAAGTTGGAAGGTTTGAGCTCAAGGGAAAGGCTAAATAGGTTGGGGCTATTTTCCCTAGAGTATGGAGGCTGAGGGATGACCTTGCACAAGTTTATAAATTCATGATAGGCATGTACAGGCTGAATAATCATAGTCTTTTTCCCAGGGGAGGGGAGTCCAAAACTGGAGGGCATTGGTTTAGGGTGAGAGAGAAAAGATTTAGAAGGGATCAAAGGGGCAACTTTATCAAGCGGAGGATAGTGCATGTATGGAATGAACTGCCAGAGGAAGTGATGGGGACTGGTACAATTACAACATTCAAAAGACATCAGGATGGGTACATGAGTAGGAAAGGTTTGGAAGGATTCGGGCCAAATATTGGCAAATGGGATGAGATTAATTTGGGATATCTGGTTGCCATGGACAAGTTGGATTGGTGGATCTGTTTGTGATGAACAGTTCTATGACTCTGAGCTTGGGATCAAATGGTGTGCAGCATTAGACCTTAAACTGACCCAGTATTATAAAGTTAAATATTTTATTATTGTACTGTACAGCAATGATTTTCTAGCTACCTTTTAGAGTAGCGCTTTGCAATGAGCCAGACCTTACATGTGCATAGTTTAAAGTAGTGAAACATTTTATTACAATATTGATTTTTGCTCTTTTCCTTAGGGGACACAGATTGAGTTATCCATTGGAGTCATTTTTGGCATTTCCACAATGGCAGGTGAGCATTCTTAAAATAATTTTAGTTCATTCAAGAAATCTTTGAATTGCTTCTGGGTTGTTGTCAATTTTGTGTACTTGGGAATGTTTTTTCCCATCTCGCCACAATTTTGAAATTGGTCAATTTCGAAAGAATTGGCTGTCACCCTGTATAGCAAATTGTGGGTGTAAGACTTCGATGGAAGTTAGGTTTCTGATCGAGTCATGCAGCACAAAAGAGACCCTTCAGCCCATCAACTCTGCACCAATTTGTCCACACGAATCCCACTTGCCAGCACTTGGGCCATAGCCTTAAATGTTATGACATTTCAATTATTGCTCAGAAAATGACATGTTTACACTGCAGCAACCGGATGCTTAGGTTGCTGAAGCAGCAGTATGACAGACTTAGTTCCCATTATTGTGTATCTGTAAGCAGTTCACAAAGTACCTAACTTTCAAACAAATATCCACTGGGCTTCAATGACCTCTTAATGTTTTTCTGTTTCAACTTACTCAAGCACATGTTTGTGTTGGCTGCCATATTACAAGAAGATGTTACACCATTAACCTGGGGTCATGAAGACAGCCATCTAGCTAAGTGTGCACGCCTGTGTCCTTAGAAAATGTATGCCTGCCAGCTCCTATTTGTCACCATCTCAATTTCTTTTCTTTGGAAGATCTACTGTTTAATTTTTTTATTCATTCATGGGATGTGAGCATTGCTGGCTTGCCAGTATTTATTGCCCACCCTTAGTTGCCCTTGAGAAGGTAGTGGTGAACTGCCCAGCTTAGTGGTATTATTGCTGGGTTATTAATTTAAGACACTTAGGTACCTGGGTTCTAATCCTGCCACGGCAGAATTTAAACTGTATAAAAATCTAGAATTTAGAGTCTGGTAAAACTATGAAACCATTGTCGATTGTTGGAAAAACCCATCTAGTCCACTAATGTCCTTCAGGGAAGGAAACTGCCAACCTTATCTGGACTGGACTACATGTTACTCCAAATCCATAGGAAAATGGATGACTCTTAATTGCCCCATAGGTAATTAGGGATAGCAGTAAATGCTGGCCGAGACAGTGATGTCCTCATCCTGTGAATGATTTTTTTTTAAAAAATCCGCTGCAGTCCATGTGCTCTGGGTGACCCACAGTGCTGCTAGGGAGTGAATCCTAGTATCTTGAAGGAATGGTAATGTATTTCCAAGTCAGAATGGTGAGTGGCATGGAGGGTAACTTGCAATTAGTGGTGTTCCTATGTATCCTGTGCCCTTGTCCTTCTAGCTGGAAGTGGTCGTGGGTTTGGAAGGATTGGTCTAAAGAACTTTGGTAAATTTCTGCAGTGCATCTTGATATCCATAAGGAAGTAATCCTTCACTACGTATTCCATCTTTTCAAATAACTCTCAGAACATATAGGTCAATTACAGTGCAAAATAATTTACATTTGTGCTCTGTATTTTGTTCAGGTTTAGCAAAGTCAAATCTTGCAATTGTATGTTAATAACTTATTTCACCAGAATGAGAAATAGCTTTTGAGAAGCCCATTAATTCTTATTGGTGCTGCTAATAAGAAAACATCATTAGTGCATGTTGTTGTCTTGGTTTTATTCAGCATGAAGCAGTCTTTTTATAAGCCAGTGAAATGAGAGAAACTGTATATTGTCATGTAACCCAATAAATCCACTAGTTATTTTTAGGATTTTCATACCTGACATTCAATTTCTGACTGTGGCTTGAAGAACTGCTAAAAACACAAAGCAAGTGATATAGCCTGATGTGGCTCTGTAAGATTTACACCCAAGAAAACTGGTTACATTGCATTTTTGTTGAAGTGCAGAAATATGGACATCAGTAAAACTTTGTTCCCTCTCCCCTCCCTTGCTCTCAACCCACACTCCCCCTTCCCTCTCCCCCACAGATCTTCCGCCTCATTCTCCCTTTTCCCACCTTCTC
>NC_057713.1:84125476-84142877 GCF_004010195.1 Chiloscyllium plagiosum | reverse complement strand
CCTACCCTCCCCACCCTCCCCTCTTCCCTACCCTCCTCTCTTCCCTCCCTTTTATGTTGAACACTTGACAGTATTTTCAGTCACACGGAGTCACCAAACTAATTATATCGAGCATAAAAACTGTAATGAAGAAAATAAGGATTGAAAAAAGGCCCCAAATTCGGATTAATTCCATTCTGAAGGTTTAAAAGAAGTTGATGAGAAGATTTTAACTGCCCTAAACCGAGTCCAGCCTCCACTCCAGGCACACAGTGCCTGGTAACAATGAGCCATCCGACATTCACTGTTTTGAAGTATCAGACCGCATCTGTTTGTGTCCAAGAGTGACTGTCCTCCGGGTGTTTTTAATGTCGTGACAAAGACCACTTCATTTCCTGATCTTGAATCGTGTTGAATACAGCAATTGATGAGCTCGAACCATGTCTATCACAACTGGGCGAGTCTGCACTACGGGCTCCCACGTGTTCGCAAATCCATTAAAGAAATCACAGGTTCAATTCCCAATGTGTGCCGAGTTTACTAATCACGGCAGGCAGTGGTAAAGATCCTAAAATTACTCTCATCATTTTGGGATTATTGAGGGAAGAAGTCAGCCGGAGTCTGTTGTAATTGCTTTCCAATGAGTCCTGCTGTGTACTATGTACGTGTTTGACTCTCGGGGGAGAGTGGAATTGACGATGTTCGCCTCAAATGTCCCTCGGGCAACTCACATAATCAAGAATCTCCTCTCTAAATTAACTGTACTTCAGCATTGTGCCTTCAGCAGAGGGAAATAAATAAAGTTGTGCCGTCTAATTATTTATGAAACAGACCCAGTTTGTTGACCTTCTGTCTATAATTTGACTAATTCTATCCTTTCTTTATAAACAAAACAGCTGCAGCGCTCGGCAACCTTGTGTCTGACGTAGCTGGCCTGGGGTAAGTATAACTTATGAATTTGAATAATTATAAACCCGAGGACTTTAGATTAAGTTTTTGTCCTATTCCTAGCATTTCCCCAATTTCTTACAAGCGAGCGGTTCCTTGTTGGGCACTGTATTCAGCTGAAGGATGTTATGTTTTTAATGAGCAGTATAAAACTAACATTGCTGTTGAACTGTATAACTTCTGACAAATACTTACGGCCATAGTTTTACTTTATCAGCTTCTATCAACTTTAACTGTTCAATTTAGATTTTGGTAACAAAGACAGAAGGTGCTGGAGAAGCTCAGGCAGCATCTGTGCAGAGAAATCAGAGTTAATGTTTCAGGTCCCGTGACCCTTCCTCAGAACTGACGGTAGCTAGGAAAGTGTCAGTTTAAATGCAGAAGTTAGGGTCGGAAGAGGAGGTGAGGAGTACATGATAGGTGGGGATGAATTCCATGGGGAGAGAAGAACAGTTGGACAGACAAAGGAGTTGGACAGACAATCTGCCAGGGAGGGTGAACAGTTATTAATATAGACTGTTAGTGACTATCAACAGGTAGTGAGTAATGGCAGACTATGCAATAACAAGTCCTGTTGTGGGAGGTACGCACATACAAGGCCATGACACACTACGTATTGTTAGCCACTAACAGTCTCCATTAACATCTATTCCCTACCCCTGACAGAATGTTATCTACCCCTTTGTCTGTCTAACTGTTCTCTCTCTTGGAGCTCTAGCCACACCTGTCATTTACTACTTGCCCCCCTCCTCCTACTCTATCTTCTGCATGTAAAACAACATTTTCCTAGCTAGCATCAGTCTGAGGATGGGTCACTGGACTGAAAGCTTAACTCTGATTTCTCTGCTCAGGTGCTGCCAGACGTGAGCTTCTCAAGCAACTTCTGGTTTTGCTTCTGATTTACAGCAACCACAGTTCGTTCAGTTTTTATTTAGATTTTGGTAAATTCATTCTTTGATCGACATATTTTTGCTGTGCCAATTATTTCTGTATTTTGGCTCAGAAAATTGATGGGCAGTGAAGAAACAACTAGGTGCATTAGATAAAAACTGTAGGTCCTGACAGTATTCTGGCTAGAGTTTTTGGAAAAAATGTATTTACAGGATGAGGGTGTTGCTGGCTAGGCCAGCATTTATTACCTACCCCTGGTGTCCTAAAGGAGGTGATGGTGAGCTCTGTTCTTGAACCTGTTGGTGCAGGGATACCCAAAATGCTGTTAGGAAGGAAGCTCCAAGATTTTGACATGAAACACCCCATGTCAGGACCATTTGTGTCCTGGAGAGAAACTTATAAGTTATGGTGTTCCAGATATCTCGTACCCTTGCCCTTCTGGTGGGAGAGGTTGTAGTTTGGAACGTCCTTTCAAACAGGCCTTGGTGTGTTACGCAGTGCATCGCATAGATGGTACGCACTGCAATGAAGAAAATGAACGTGGAAAGTAGTGGATGTGGTATTAGTCAAGTGGGATGCTTTTTTTATGGATGGTGTTAAGCTGCTTTAACTTTTTTAAGTTGCTTCCATCCAGGCAAGTGGGGTGTATTCAATCATGCTCATAATCAGTGCCTTGTAAATGATGAACAGGCTTTGGGAAGTCAGAAACTTGCCACTTACCTAGCCTCTGATCTGCTCTTGTAGCTGTAGTTTTTAAATATGTAGCCTAGTTTGGTTTATGGTCAATGGTAGCCTTCAGAATTTTGATAGTTCAGTGTTAATAATGCCATTGAATGGTACATGCCAGTTCTATGTCATGTGATGGTTAGATTCTGTCTTATTAGAGATGGTGATTACTTGGCGCTTTGGTAACAAGCATGTTACTTTACACTTGTCAGCCCAAACTTGGAATTGCTGCATTTGGACATGGACTGCCATAGTACCTGAGAACAGAGTATAAGAACTAGGAGTCGGCAATTTAGCCCCTCAAGCCTGCTCCGTCATATGATCATGACTGATCTCATCTTGACCTAAACTCCACTTTCCTCTCTGCTCACCATAAGCTTTCAGCCCATTACTAATTAAAAATTACTAATTAAAAATAGGTCTATTGCCTCCTTTAAACTACTCAATATCCTGGTGTCCACTGTGCTCTGGAGTAGTGAATTCAACTGTTTCAGACCCTTTGAGCGAAGTAATTTAGAGTCATAGAGATGTACAGCATGGAAACCGACCCTTCGGTCCAATCCATCCATGCCGACAAGATATTCCAACCCAAATTTCTCCTCAATTTTGTTTTAAATCTGCTATCCCTCAGCCAAAGAGTATCCTTACCCTAAAACTCTTCTTTCTATCCCTCGTTCTAGATTGATCCACACAACTTCACTTTTTTTTCAATCCCCATCAGCATCTTGTAAGCCTCCATTAGACTTCCTCTCATTCATCTAAGCTCCAGTGAGAAGTCATGAATGGTGCTGAATATTGTGTAATCATCAGCAATCATCCGCAATTCTGACCTGATTCAGATGGAGGAAAGGCCAGTGAAGAAGTAGCTCAGCATGTTTTGACCAGGACACCAGTTGTCCTCTAGAATGAGCAGTGTCCCAGCCAAACTGCTCCAGTACAGCTGCAAGATTTATATCTACTTGACAGTGGAAAATTGCTCTGATCTATTCTAGCCATGAAAGTTGGACAAATGTAGCCTAATCTAGCCTTTTATTGTCTTTTTTAAAGTGTGGGGTTTCATTAGGACCACCAGCTCTGGACTTCATTACAACCTTGGCAAACGTGGGTAAGGATTTATTTGAAGAATGGTGGTATGCTGGTCATATCATTGCACAAGCAATCCAGAGACCTAAGATAATGCTCTGGAGACTTGGGTAAGGATGTCACCAGTGCAACTGATGAAGTTTAATATAATCTGGAATATAAAGTTTATCCCTGTGATTTTGACCATGAAACTATCATCAATTGTTGTAAACTAACTTCCTTCAGGGAAGGAAATGGTGTCCTAACATGATCTGGCCTACATGTGACTCCAGACCCACAGCAACATGGTTGGCTGTGCAATTGCCATGGCAAGTCACTCAGTTCAAAAACAATTGTGACAAGCAACAAATACCGACCTTGCCAGTGACACCTGCATCCCTGAATGAATAATGAACATTTCAGATGAGATGAGGATTACTGCCCTTGATATCTGTGCAGCATTTGACCAAAAGAGATATCAACAGCCTTAGCAAAACTGAAGTCAATGGTATTAGGGAAAAGCTCCACAGTTTGTAGTCATACCTTGCTCAAAGGAAGATGCTTTTGGATGTTGGAGGTTCATGCAGGACGTGACAGGATTTCCCTGAGGTAAACATGATATCAGAATGGAGCTCTTCACTGATAATTCCAGTACTCAGTCCCATTCACAATTTCTCACCTACCTAAGCAATCCACATGCAACAAGACCTGGTGGAGGCTTGACTTGATCGTTGGCAAGTAACCATCGCCACTGAATTCTCCATCAACTTCCTGAGGGTCATCATTGACCAGAAATGAATTGGCTCATCTGTGTAAATATTTCAGCCACAACAGGTGGTCAGAACCTGGAAGTTCTGCAAATAACTTGCTTCTTGACTACTCAAAGCCTGTCTGCCCACTACAAGGCACAAGTGAGGAATGTGATGGAATGCTGTCCATTTGCTGGATGCGTGCACCTCCAAACCGAAAGGCTGGTAATCTTTGAGGCGAAGGCAGCTTGTGTGATATTATTTCCACCGTCTGTTGTTAATAGAAAAAAGTCATTGCTGGCAGTAATCAAGTTTGAAAACATCTGTAGTAAGAGAAACCGTTAATATTTTAAGTCGTAAGTGACTCTAATTTAGAAGGAACCTTTTGAATATTCACTCCTTTCATCACTAGCATGACATAGAACTGGCATGTACCATCTGCACGGTGTGTTATAGCAGTTTGCCCATGCTGCTGCTTCATCACCTTCTAGACCTGTATCCTCTGCCACTGAGATGTGTAAGGGCAGCAAATGTATAGGAACATTACTAAGAACATGTTCCACTCACTCTCTCACACTATCCTGATTTGGAGCAACTGTACATTGTTGGGTCTAAAGTCCTGGAACTCTACAATTGTATTGTGGGTGCACTGACACTGCACAGATTATAGTGGATCAAGAAGGCAGCTCACGAACACTTTCTTGAAGAGAATTAAGGATGTGAGCCATCAGTGCTATATTTTCCAGCTGTACCAACATCCCTTGAATATTTTAAAAAATTATATTCTCAGTTATCTATGCTCTTAAGGACAAGAAATATGCTTGAGGTACTTTCTCTGTACAACTGTGTTTTACAAAGGTAGTCTCTGTTGGACAGATATCTAAGAGCATTGACTGATTTGTGTACAAGATATATGCTAACTTATTCTTAAATGGAAATTTTGCAATCTATTAACCCATTCCACATTATATACAGATTGTTAGGCAAAGAATTAGTTTTAAAAAAAGCAATTGGAGTCATTGGATATTGTGTACTTTTCACCCCTTGGACTAATGAATATCATCTTTGGGTGGAGAGCCATCAGTTTCAGTGTCTGTTAGACAGTGGATAAACTGTTTTTGGAATGTTGGATATTTTGTACGAGGTCTTTGGATTTGTTGAGACTGTAATGCATTAGCATATTTCATAGATCTTACACAAATGAAAAATTAATCAACATTTTTGTCCTGCTCTATTCTGATTAAAGCAATTTAATTATTGAATGAAAACAATTTTGAAGAGCGTTTATTAGAATTTTAATGTGATGGGTCACATCAGTTTAGAGCAATGTTTTGACCCCTTGAATGAGGTCTTCACTTGCCTGTTATTGGAAATACACATTCCTTTGTGCTGTATTATGTATCTTGTGCCTATATCATGCTGGCGCAAAAACAAATTGCTGGAAAAGCTCAGCAGGCCTCACATCTGTGGAAAGAATTCAGAATTAATGTTTTGGGTTGAGTGATCCTTCAGTGCAGTCTGTTGGATAAATTTTTCCCCAAGAGAATTTAAGATTTCAGAGGAAGGGAATGCTGGGTACGAGCTAGGGAAGAAATCTGCAAACTATCCACTAATTTACATGCTGATTAGGTCCCTCAGGAATCGCTCATGTTTTCGAAAAAAAGATAAAACTGCCTTCTGTTTTCACTGTTTACTTATTCATTTCACAGAATAATTTAGATTATGTAAAAGTCTTTCTCACTTTTCAAACTTATAATTTTTTTGCTTTGCAACCCTATTTACCAACTGTTGTGGTGTGCGAGAAATAGACGATGACTGTGAACTGAATTGAAGCTTGCAAATGCATTAAATTCAGACAGACAGTTGGACTAAACATTAGTTGAGATGGAAAGCAATACATTTTTGTGATGTTAGTTCAATACCAACTTGTCTGTGTTAAAGTCTGTCCCAATCAGATTGGTTGGAGTGAACATTCTTTTGAACTTGGACGTATTTGTAACATTCCTCCCATTTTGGAATATTATACAGTACACCATTTTTTAAAAAAAGGCTATAAAACTACCCTGCTGTCAGGGGCACAGCAGTTTTTTTTATTCGCTTATGGGACATGGGCATTGCTGGCTGGCCAGCATTTATTGCCCATCCCTATACATACACCTGCATACATGAGCCTACTTTAAAGAGGTCTGGGAGTGAACTGCCTGTTGCATTCCCTCTCTAGGAATATGTGATTATGACTTAATATGTGATTAATCTAATGAAGCTTAATACTATTTTTGACTGCTTCAGACTTGCAGGGTATGTGGAGGCTCTTGCATCAAGACTGGGTCTACCAAGTCCTGATCTAAACCCAAAACAGGCTGATATGTGGCAAACACGACTTAGCTCGCAGCTGGTGAGTGCTTAAATTTTCAGCTACTCCTAAGCTATATTCCCTTTCTCTTTTCCATATTTCCTGATTACAAATATCTCAGCAGCCTGCCTTGTATGTTGGAAAATATTATATCTGAAGCCAAGCAAACTCCTGTCCGTTCTCATCAATTTACAGGCTCATCTTACAGGCTCCATGCTGCAGCTTACACAAAGCAGTTTGGTTAAGCTGCCTGCCATGAAAATTAGTTATGTTGGAATGAATTAGATTTTACTAAATGACTTTGGAGCTGGTAAAATTAATTAACAGGTTCCCATTGAACCTGTTAATCATCTGTATTGCATAATGAGTAACCCTTCTTTGGAAAAATAGGGGAAACTAGCACAGTTAACCTTCATGTTTAAATTATTTAAACTTCTCTGATCAGGTGTTTATCATCTTTTCATCCAAAGGCAAAAAAAAAGAGACACTAAGTGTCATGCCATTAGTGTCATGGTAGAATCTGAGTGCTCACAAGCTATCTTCATGTTTGTCTGGATGTGAAAGTCAGCTGAGAGATCGATAGGAACAGGAAAAGATGAATCAATCTCTTGAGCCTGTTCCATCATTCAATAAAATCATGGCTGTCTGTATCTCCAATCAATCTACCCTCCCTTATTTCATAACAGTTTAAAATTTGAATTGATCTCACCTCAACAGCTTTTTCTGGGCAGAGGAAGTTCCAGACTTCCATTATCCCCTTGTATGAAAAAATGCTTCCTGTCATCACCCTGCATGTACTCATTATAATTTCGAGGTTCTGCTCTTGACTGCTGCCAGAGGAAATAGTTTCCAGCTATTAACTTGATCAAATGTTGAACCACCTTAAACGTTTCAATGAGATCTTCCTTTAAGTTTCTACCCAAACATTTTCTATGGGTGCACTGTACAAATTATCATCCTGAGTAACTCGTTTTACTCTGGTGGGTACAGGCAGATCCAATCAAAGACTGTTGTGACCCTTTCTTACAAAGGTAGGCCAGTCTTCAGTTGTTAGTTTGTCTAGACTGCCTCGGACCTTAAGTAATACAAGAGTGTACATCAAGCACGGAAATTTTCATGAATGTTGGCGGATACATCATTATCCAGTGACAATAATATGGCTGCTGGAAGGGCTATATTTATACCTGGGTCTGATTTGTTTTTCTCTTGTTTTGTTATGAAGATTATGTGACGAATTGTAATCGTACCCGCATGGTGTTTCTATTTTGGCAAAATGTGGCCATATTTTGAACTGGTGGAGACTGCTCGAGAACGTGATATCTTTGGATCTCTGATTTGTATTTGACTACTGTGATATGATAGGCCAATGGCATTCTAATATTTGTCTTCAGTATAAGATGCAGTCTTTGAGGACAGATTTGTGTTAAATAAGGCTGGACTCAGTTTTCTCTTAAGCATCAAACTTCAGTTGGGTTTCTTTTAAGGTGCTGAAGTGTTGCTGGTGATATCATGAGAACCATTCTATAAGATCATTTCATATATTGTTCCAGGTAGCCACTATTCTGCTTTTAACATCTTCAACAGATGATGTTGTGGAAGAGACGAGGGAAAGAATGCAAATGAATTAGTTCAGAATTGGAAATCTATTTTGTAAAGGTCGAGGAGAAAAATGGGGAGGTTATTGAATGAATGTGACAACCCTCAATAGTGGGAGAAAACCAACTCCCTTTTTTAAGATGCTTAACTGTCCAACTTACCAGACACCGGGAAGGATTCTAAATGAAAAACTTCAGTCCCTTTTTTAATCCACATTGTACTTGGGGGATTTATGTGCAGAAGATGAATTTGTTGTGTGGATCATGGGTGTAAAGGTGAGAGGGACTCCTGCTTTGTTAGAAAATGGCCATTAAGCAGAAGGAAATCGGTCAGAGTCCCCTATTTTTTGACTGTTGTCTAGCTACATCTGGACTATGTCTGCTAGAAATCTGGAGTCAGAAAACAGAGTCATGGTTACTATACTCTGTCACACCAGCAAATATCCTGTTGAGACCCTAACTCTACTGTCCCAGTACAAGTGACAGCTTTGAGACGAACAACTGGAAAAGTGAACTTCTGTTTGCAAAGAGATTCAGGTATCAACTAAAAGGCCAAAATTAAATAAAGGACCATTATCACACTCCTCACCCAAATACCTTTCTTTAAATCCTGGATTACGTCATCTAGACTGCCTCGTTCTTTGTTCTTTTCCTTTACCCCTTGTCCTGATAATATAGCTTCCATGAAATGGTCTGCTTGCTATAGTAGCATAGTGCTATGGTCGCATTGAAGCTCTCATGTACTGTTGGCATTGCTGAACTTGGCTGAAGTCTAGATCACAGTTGAAATGTTCCTCATTCCACAAGGATATGTTGGCAGAACATTAAGATATTTACTGACAAAGTAACGCAGTTATTATTTGTGGATTGACAGGGGCTGAATTCTCTTGAAGAAGACAAAGTTCAAAATAGATTTGGATTAGCATACCATCTCTTGAAATTTTATGAATCATGAAGTTGTTTCAGTTTTAAGGTTTTGTTTTGTGACATTTCATTATAGTATACCATCTAAATATTTATTTTCAGGGAAAGGTTAGATCCTTCTGAGGAGCTGATTTTTCTGATTTGCTGATTAAGCTATGCTGTGCACGTTAGACAATTTTCTGAACATGACTCATTTATTCCACCCTGACTTGCCAAAAAAATTCAGTGAGCCATTTTGGATGACCATCTTGACACCAGTGCCTGAGGATGGACAGATTTCAGGATGTGTGATTATATGCTCAATGATCTTTGTTGTGTTGGGTTTTTACTTTTTTTTAAAAAAAATCCTAGTGAGCTAATCCAGTTTTTAAACCTGCTCAAAGCAGAGTTTGAATCAATTTAGACTTCAGAATTTTTCAAGGAATTAGCATAACTTTAAGATGAATTTAAGGTAACATAAATTGGTATGTAAATGATAGCAAGAAAAGATGCATAGGTTTATCCAGCTTACATCCCCCCCGCCCACCCCCCCCCCCCCCCATGCTATTGCAATGTATTGTGTATTACAAATCACTCCACACTCACCCAGACTCATTGTAATCTCCTGGGGGAGCTAACTAATCAAATAAATGAAAACAAAGGCTAATTGGAAAGGGTAGCAATAACTGGAAAATTGACCTTTGAACCAACTGGGGCAGCCATCCAACATTAGACTAGGAGACCACCCTAGCCCTGATTAGTGTTATCATTGCAAGAAACCTCCCTTTTCCATGAGATGGTCTCTGCCTCAGCCTGAGATGGGTTCAGTTCTCGTGAATCAGTGTTCATCACATAATCAAACAGGTTCCAGATGTGCATTGTTCTGTGAAAAAAGCCATAGTTTCCCCCTTTGCACAAATTGTAAGAGCAATTCCTGCTCCTTGGCTAACTTGGTCAGTTCGTTAAATTGGTCTATGCAGTGACAATATAGTGTCGTCATTATCATTTAAACTGAAATTAAACCATTCCTAATTCTTTGCTTGTGTAATTGCAGTAATCCCGCTCCTGTAGCTAATTTTGATAATTAAACTGGAGAGTTACACTCATGGCTCTTCTATATCCAACATTGTATGCAATGAAGACCAGGCTTAAAAGGTGTTTTGTTTTTGGTGAGGGTAACATTTCCTTCAGTGGCTGTAATTTTAATTTAAAATACTTTGAAACTCCAAGAACCCTTGTACTACAAGTAAATCAATGAACGTAGCATGGAGTCAGTGATGGAATTTGCACCTCTTTTTATAATTAAGTATGATGTATCGGTGGAGATGATACTTAATGTGCACGTGTGTTTGAAAGGATTTAGGTTCTCGAGAACTTTACTGATCCCTTCCAGGAAATTGGACAATTTTGTGTTGTGAGGATTCCACTCTTTAATTTCAGTTTTAATTTTGGATGGCTTTTTAGCTTTCTCCTTTTAATATTATGTTCCTATGAATTGGAGGCAGCATATCTTTGAATTGTGAAACTGTTTTATTGCAGGCATCATTAATTTCAGCAGGTAGTTTTTCATGTCAGAAAGAAAAGAATCTGGTTACCACAACATCTAATGTAAATGGGCCATGTCAATTCTTTGTGGATAGCTGACTAGGCTCTAGGGTCTAGAATTGCTTCCCTTAAACCCCTCTGCATTGTTACATTCTTTACCTCCTTTAAGTTTCTCCCTATATCCTACCAGTTGTCTGAAAATCTTTTCATAAGGTTGTGTAAAATTTTGTTTGAATACATTCCTGTTAAAACCCCTAGGGTATTTTAGTACAATAAAGGGACTGTATGAATTTAAGTGATAAGAGTACCTCACAAGTCAGGCTTTTTATTTCCCTTGCACACACCTTGAAGCATTTTTTAAGGTTGCCTAATTCAGTTGAATAATTTTGTCCAGTACAAATGTAATTCAATTTTAAGATTGCCTGAACTTGCACTCAGAACTTGTCCGTCTAGATGGCGTGAAATGTTAAATTTCTCATTTGCATTCAACCTTCATTCCAACCCAAGACTCGGAAGTTTTGGATGACTAAAAGCATGACAGTTGCCTTTAACTATCATCGTCTGACAAATGACCCTAACCCCTTAAAAAGCCTGAATTGGCATTTAAACAAGGTATTACCATGTCATTTATATTTAATCTGCTTGAACAAATAAATTACTGGCTTAAAAAACTACATTATTTACATATTTGGCAAAAGTGCATTTTGTTTGTTTGTCTCCTGTGTTTGAAGTAATTCAGGATGGTATGAGCCACAGCAGCAGGAAGTCTTGATTCAGAGGAGGAATTTGTGTGGGTTTAAATTATAACTGGGAATAGGATTTGGGTAATGTGAAGTATGGCTGGCATTGAAAACTTGATAATCAGCCAAGCTGCAATTGGAACCAGAGGGTATTAACAGCAGAGGGTGGCCTCACGGATCAGTCTGACTTCAGTGTGATTGAAGATTCTGTGTTCAAGTCCAGCTGCAATTGCTTAGGCTGCAAGCGTTTGACAATAAAGATCTAAAGGGATGATCCACATTCTGTGGTTAACTAAATAAGGAAAGCATCAAACTTCAGGGAAAAGCATACACCTGCACAAAAGTGAATGGCAGATCATGTAATTGGTGAGAATATGAAGAACTGCAGAAAATGACCAAAGGTTCAATTGGGGAAAGAAATTGGAGTACGGGAGGAATACAGCTAGGAATTTTGAAAAAGATAGCCAGAGTTTTTGCATGCATTTTTAAAAAAGCAGTAGGGTATTGGTCCTTTCGAAAGTGAGAATGGAGAATATTAATAAAGATACAAAGAGCACTCCAGTACTTGCTGTAAATTATGAGGTAGAAAGGAGCTAAAATGATGAAGAAAGTGGACCAATAAATTATGGAGCTGTGGGTTGATTGTCTTTGGATTCCAGGAAGACTACATCCTAGGCTCAAAGACTTTTCTACTGAGAGAATTGTGACATTGGTGTTAAATTTACAGAATTATCTAAATTCAGGATATGTTCAATCAGTTTGGAGAATAATAAATCTAATCCTTCTATTGAAGAAGGAAGGGTGACAGAGAACAGGGAACAGGTTGATTAGCTTAGCTTGATGTCTGTTGTGAGGAACATTTAGTCAAGGTCATTTAAGAGATTATAACTTTGTACACACAAAAATTCAGAAGAGTCAGCATGGTTTCATCAGTGGGAAATCATGTTGAGTTTAATTAGACCTTTTTTTTGGTTGAAGGAGTAAACTTTTGAAGTTTACAAGATTCTTTGGAGGTATGACTTCCAGGGGAGTCTAGGACCAGAGGGTGCAATCTCAGAATCAGGGGTCACCAAATTCAGACAGATGAGCAGGAATTTCCTCTCAGGGTAGTGAATCTGCACAATGTTTTACCACAGAGGACTATAGAGCTGGATCATTAAGTATATTCAAGGCTTGATAGACTTTAAATAAGTAAGGGAAGTGAGGGTTAATGGGATTAGGCAGGAAGGTGTAATTGAGGATTGTCAACCATGATCTCATTGAATGGTGAAACAACAGTCTCAATAAACTGAAAGGCCTACTTTTTCTTCTGTGTTTTATGGTCTTAGAGTAAAGTACTGTGGATAGAAAGGAGCCTGGAAGCATATGTGAATTTCCAGAAAACACTTGAAAAGGTGCCACACCAAAGATTATTATGGTAAATAAAAGCTCATGGTGGGGTGCGGATGTAACATATTAGCATGGATAAAAGGTTGGCTGGCTGAAGTACGGTATGTAGAAATGGATTTTATTTCCTGGTGTAGGATGTCATAAGTGGGCTTTAACAATTTACATCAATTACTTAGTTTAGGGGAACAAAAACATGAGAGAGAAATTTGTTAACAATATATAGAAAAGTATGTTGTGAAGAGAAATAGGTTGAGTTTTGGGGCAAAACTCTGGCAGATGAAATCTAATGTGGGAAAATGTGAAGTTGTTCTCAGGCAGGAAAAATGGTAAAGCAGAAGAATGATTGATTGTAAATTCAGAGGTGCAGAGAGAGTTTAGGTGTGCAGGAGTTAAACGTTGTTCATATGTAGGTGCAGCATGTAATTGAGAAAGTTAATGGGATGCTAAACTTTAAGAGGAATTGAACATAAAAGTAAGGATTTTATGCTTCAGTTATATAGAACATGAGAAATTGAGTTAGATTTTATTGTCATGTGCACTGTAGTTCAGGGATACAAGATTACACTGAAAAGTGTATAAAGTCACCATTCCTGGCACCATCTTAGGCATAAAGGTACCGAGGTACAGATTCTTATGTACAAAGTAGAAAAAGAGGAAAAAAAGTTCCAAGTTCAACATTACAGTCCTTCTCACAGGCCTCGCAATCCTCAGAAGGGCTTGGTCTCCTTCGTGCTGGGCACTTATATCTCTCTCCCCATGCTGGCTAGATCTCCCTGCCTTTGATGGTGCTGCAGATGCTGGGAGACCTCGGGTTGTGTATTCACGCCACCATCTCGGGCTGCCTGCTCACGCCATATCTTGAATGCAGTGCGTAGTTGTGGTCTCCATAATTAAGGAAGGATAAACACTCATTGGAAATAATTCAGAGAAGGTTGCCTAGATTGATACAAGAAAGAAGTGTATGGTTGTATGTGGATACATTTGTCAGGCTGGACTGGGCTTGTTTGCACTGGAGTTTAGAAGAATGAAAGATGACTTTGTTGAAGTGTATAAAATCCTGAAGGGTCTTGACCAAGTGACTGTAGAGAGAATGTTTTCTCTTATGTGTCAGTCCAGAACCAGGGAACACAGTTTTGAAATTTGAGGTTGTCCTTTCAGGACAGGTGAGGAGAATTTTTTTTTTTCTGAATGTAGTGCAACTTTAGGTGATGGAAGCAAAGAGGTTTAAAGTTAGTGGCACCTTGATTCTTGTTGGGCAAGTGGATTAAAAACTTTCTGGGGTAAATGGGAATGTGGGATACAAAATCCAAACAAATCAGCCATGATCTTCCTGAATACTGGAGCAGGCTTGAGGGGCAGAATGGTCTACTTTTACACCTTTTTCAAATGTTTGAGCAGGCTAATTGGGCTGAATGGCAGCCTTCAGTTCCTTTTTCTTCATAACCTTCTTTATTTATTAATGATTTGGACAAAGTTATAGACAGAAGTTTGTAGATGATATCAAGATAGGAGACCTAATAAGTTGTACTGAACAGATGGCAGGTAGTTATAAAAGGAACATATATAGTTTGAGTGGGCAGTAACATGACAGATGGAATTCATGTGTGCGGTCATCAGCTTTGAATCCAAAAAAGAGATATTGGAATACTTACCAAAAAGCAAGAGGCTAAGCACTTCAGAAGAGGAAATAAACACAAATTATTCAAATTTTCTGTGCACTCTCACAAAATAAACAACAAGCAAAGCAGATGGATGTTGGCTTTTATTTCAAGAGATCAAAGGGAGGAAATTGTTCTTCAGTTGGACAGAGCTCTGATTAAACTCCATCTGGAATCTTGCTTTGGTTTTAGACACCATTCCTCAGCATCAAATTGATCTCCAGAGGCTCTTCCTCACTACATGTAACATCCTCTTCACTTGCAAGTTGCTAAACATAGTTGTGCACACGTGTGAATTTGACAATATCCGTATTGTACAAAGAAATACGATAAGCCTCAAAAACTATCTTACAGGGACTGAACTCGCATTATCACTGACATCAGAGTATGTTGTGGCAAACTGACTTGGTCTTCTACATCTGAGAAAAGCTACAGTACAAGTTAAAAAGTTGTGAAATCAAGTTCCAAAAACCTTGACTTGTATTCATTTAGCTGAGAATATTGAGATATTTAAGATAAATAAGGTAGTATACTTGATGTAGTCTATATGGATTTTAGCAAAAGCCAGTTCAGTTGGATTTGTTGGATCCAGCTTCAAGTGGGAATTGAGGCCAGTTTGTTATCAGTTTCTAGACTTCCAGTTGACACCTGTGGTTGGTATTTACTACTTGTCCCAGTTGTAGTCAGTTGAAAGAGCAGTAGAGCATTTTCACTCACTAATTGCTCAGAATGTCATTCATGGGCATCAGCATGATGTGTACCGTACTCAGTTGTGGGAGAAACATCAATGAAAAAATGCAGCCAGCTTGCTCACTGCAAATTTCAAACGTTATGTGAAAAAGCAGAAAGATGAAATTTAGAGAAAAATAACATATAAAGCATAGATTTGCTCTGAAATGAGACATTACTTATATTTAGACGTTTCTCTGGATTTCGAAGTTAATGTTTCAGGATGGTGTGCCTATTTCAAAACCTTAACTCTACCTTCCCTCAGTTTCTTCTCCTCATCCCCCTGCATCTCTTCACCCCAGGCTCCCCTCTCTCTCGGTTTTCTGGTGAAAAACCATCATTGACTCAATCTTAACTCTGCTTTGTTTTGTTTCTCTAATCTTCAGTTAACTTGATTCTCTTTAAACACCTTAATATTTTCAGCTTAATGTTGTCAGACCTGCTAAGTATTTTGAGCAATTTTTGTTTTAATTATAAAGATGATGCAGGCTGAGAGTCGGCTCCTCACAGAAACAAGGTTCCACATAGGCACCCAGCTGGAAATTAAAGAGCATGTGTTCCAAGACAAGTTCGTGTGCTGGATCTAAAATTAGCTCAGCAACAGGAAGCAAAATATTGTCATGGATGAGTGTTTGTGCCCGGAAGGTTATTTGCACTGGAGTTCTACAGGAGCTTAGTGGCTCTCTGTCCCTAGATGGTCATAGTGTCTAGTAAAGAATTTAACGTGACTGTAGGGGTATGATGAAGAAATTCAGAAATGATTGATGTGGTTTGTGATGAATAAATCTATAGACTGGAAGACTAACATTGAAAAAAAACCTCAAAAGACCTGATCAGGTGCACTCTAGAACTCAGGGAAGCTAGGGGAGTTATTGCTGGGCCCTTTGCTGAGATATTTGTATCATCGATAGTCACAGGTGAGGTGCCAGAAGACTGGAGGTTGACTAATGTGGTGTCCTTACTTAAGAAAGGTGGTAAAGAAAAGCCAGGGAACTATAGACCGGTGAGCCTGACCTCAGTGGTGGGCAAGTTGTTGGAGGGAATCCTGAGGGACAGGATTTATATGTTTGGAAAGGCAAGGACTGGCTAGGGATAGTAAACATGGCTTTGTGCGTGGGAAATCATGTTTCACTAACGATTGAATTTTCTGAAGAAGTAACAATGAAGATTGATGAGGGCAGAGCGGTGGACGTGATCTATATGAATTTCAGTAAGGCATTCGACAAGGTTCCCCATGGGAGACTGGTTAGCAAGGTTAGATCTCATGGAATACAGGGAGAACTAGCCATTTGGATACAGAACTGGCTCAAAGGTAGAAGACAGAGGGTGGTGGTTGAAGGGTTGTTTTTCAGATTGGAGGCCTGTGATCACTGGTGGACCCACCAGTATCTGTGCTGGGTCCACTACTTTTCGTCATTTGTATAAATGATTTGGATATGAACATAGGTGTTATAGTTAGTAATTTTACAGATGACATCAAAATTGGAGGTGTAGTGGACAGTGAAAACAGTTACCTAAGATTACGAGAGGATCTTGATCAGTTGGGCCAATGGGCTCAGGAGTGACGGATGGAGTTTCATTTAGATAAATGAGGTGCTACATTTTGGAAAAACCAATCAGAGCAGGACTTATACACTTAATAGTAAGGTCTTAGGGAGTGTTGCTGAACAAAAAGACTTTGGAGTGCAGGTTCATAGCTCCTTGAAAGTAGAATCACAGGTAGATAGGATAGTGAAGAAGGCGTTTGGTATGCTTTCCTTTATTGGTCAGAATATTGACTACAAGAGTTGGAAGGTCATGTTGCAGCTGTACAGGACATTGGTTAGGCCATTTTTGGAATATTGTGTGCAATTCTGGTCTCCTTCCAATCAGAAGGATGTTGTGAAACTTGAAAGGGTTCAGAAAAGATTTACAAGAATGTTGCCAGGGTTGGAGGATTTGAGCTATAGGGAGAGGCTGAATAGGCTAGTGCTGTTTTCCCTGGAGCATTGGAGGCTGAGAGGTGACCTTTAAAGAGGTTTATAAAGTCATGAGGGGCATGGATAGGATAAATAGACCAAGTCTTTTCTCTGGGGTGGGAGAGTCCAGAACTAGAGGGTATAGGTTTAGGGTGAGAGGGGAAAGATATAAAAGA
>NC_057713.1:83999371-84121892 GCF_004010195.1 Chiloscyllium plagiosum | reverse complement strand
GGGTTCTGGGGGGTGGGGATAGTGACAGTGGGGTCTGTGGGGGGCGTGTCAGCAGAAGGCAGGTGAGTGGCGCTGGTGGGGGCGGAAGTGGTGGCAGACACGGCAGTAGGGGTGGCGGACGTCACTGAGCATGTGGCATCGGCAATGATGTGAGGGGCGAAAGTGGCTGTGGGAGTGGCCATAATGGGGGCGGAAGTGACATCATCAATCAGCGTGGGGGTGGCAGCTGCACGAGGCCAGGGGACTCTTCTGGAATGTTTGAGGAGCGCTGGTTATGGAGGTGGGTAGATAAAAGTTTGTTGTACTTACAGTTTTTGATGTTTGAGATGGAATTGAAATACTGTTTGTTGAGAGTATGGATTCTCCTGAGGATGTAGTACAGAGTGGGTCCTTTGCAATTCTGAGAGAGTGTGGCCCTCAGCTGAGGCAGGGCAGACTGTAGAGAGGTTAGGTGCCGGCGTGTTGCTGCAAGCGTGGAGCGGAGGATCTTGAAGGAGAACTGTTGCTGGTGTTTTTGAATCTGTAGTCTGTACTGTTTGTCCTGTTCGGGTCCGAACGCTGCCGGTTTGAAGGTGGTCCGGAGTCCGTGTGGGATGAGTTGGTTACGGAGGCATGCACTGAGGAAGCAGATGTGGCTGTAGTAGTGGGTTTGTTTCACGACATGGTTGAAGAGCTTCAGGGCAGAGGAAATGACCTGGGAGTTGCAGTGGGAGAGGGACTCCCTGAGATTCTTGTAGAGAGAGAAGGAAAACTTCTTCAAGGCAGGCATCCTTGCAAGAAGTGATTGGAAGGGAGTTGAGTACATTTTGTTATCCACAGGGTGATGGGGTTATGAAACCCAAGTACTTATCTAACTTCCCTGAAATGCATCCTCACCATTTGCTTTAGTCACCCCATGTGATCGTGAATTCTCTATTTTCATCCCCCTGCGTAGGTTAAGACAAAATTTCCTTGACATTTCTCCTGAATTCATCGTGGATATCATTATGTCCATCCTAGACTTGGGACCTCATAGATTTGAGCTTCTCCACGTTTCAAAACATTTTTTTTTGTCAGACAAACCACTTTTTGGTTTCTTTTGCACTAATTGGGTCATCTCTCAATCTTCTGTTTATTGGAGAAACTATTTTCAGGGTTATCTAGTGGGAAATCCAGATCACAGGGGACATGATCTTAAAATAAGAGCAAGGTCATTCAGGAGTGAAATCAGGAATGTATGTGCTGTGGAATTCTGTTCCACAAAAGGCTGGGTCAGTTAAAATTTTCAATCTTGAGGTCTGTGGATTTTCATTAGGAAAGGGTATAGTAAGATTGTATGTAGATATGGCTACAGGAATGTATCCTTCCTGATCCCCCTTGACTTGTCTACAGTCTTAGATGTGATTGATCACATCACTGCCATTCACTTTCTTTCTATCACCCAACTGATCTTGCCTGTTTTTATCCTTATCTATCTCGTCCTAGACAGGGGAACATCTGTAGTGCCTCCCTTGTGGAACCTTGTACCATTGCCTTGGACTTCTGCCAAGGATCAACCTTTGCCCCATTCTTTTATTTCTCATCCACATGATGCCCAATCAACATCACCCAGAAACATGTCAGATTCCACATGACCGGGAACCAGACCCCAGCGCTCTTGACTCCTCTACACTTTCTAGAATGCCATGCTGTCATAATGGGGTGAACAACCGTTTCTTCCATTTGAAATTCTGACCGGGGACAATGATGGCCTAGTGGTATTATCATTGGACTGTTAATCTGGGAACTCAACTTTGAATCCCACCACAGCAAGTAGTGGTATTTGAATTCAATAAAAATCTGGAATTAAGAGTCTAATGATGAGCATGAATTGACTATTATTTGGTAGAAAATACATCACTAATGTCCTTGAGAGAAGGAAATTGCCATCCTTACCCGGTCTGGTCTACATGTGACTCCAGACCCACAACAATGTGGTTGACTCTTACTTTCCCTTTGGGCAACTAGGGATGGTCAATAAATGCTGGCCTCGCCAGGGGCGTGCTCATCCGATCAAATAATTAATTTTTAAAAATTAACAAGTCTTCAATCCCTGATGCATCTCCTCACCAACAACTCCATTCTTATGCTCAACCAGACTGTTTGCACATTTTTGTTTAACTCTAGATGCTATATAGAGTTAAGTGAATCGACAGCACATTGAGTCCAAATACAGTGCAGCAATGATCTAATGGAAATGCAGTGAAATCTCAAGGACCATATGGCCTCCTCCTGTTCCTATGATTGGAGGAATTACCTGGCCACTGCAAGGTCTCATTAATATCATTTAGTATTCTCAGGTTTAACTTATGTTTGATTGGGACCTTGTTAAGAAGAGATTTAATGGTAAAGGTGGAGGACTGAGATTTAGCTGAACCCATGCTGCAGACTAAGAGCTGTAAATAGGGTCAGAATTGGGTAATATGAGATCTGATTGGTGCAATGGATAATGTTGTGATAAGTGAAGTTGGGTCTCAGTCATGGGTTGCGCAATTAGGATCAGCAGACCCTGTGAAGGGTAACTGGGATCAGGGAATGGGTATATATTTCTGATCAACCTATTCAGATATTTATTACACACCTGGAGCAGGTGGGACTTGAGCCTGGGCCCCCTGGCTCAGATGTAGGGACACAACCACTACACTGCAAGAGTCAAGGACCGAGAATGGGTACTATCCTGTTACGTTGGGGCAGAAGCTAGACTTGGAAGGTTTGAAGTAGGTTTAGTGGGTGAGTGTTCTGATTTGTAATTGGGGTCATGCCAGAGTGTTGAGCATTTTAATTAAGGCTGACCCTGGGCCCTGAGATAAAACTGGATGTGGGCATGAATGTGTGCATTTCCCCATCCAAACTGATTTCAATTTAATTCCTTCCCAGACTCCCTCACATTTGTTATTGATGTGCTGCCCCCTGTTGGCTGTGTTTATAAATTATTTTACTTAGTCACATGGGAGATTTGGTGGCAGTTAAAATAAAAATGTTCTGCAGTGTGTAATAATATAAAACTGGATGTGGATCTGGGAACTGAGGTGTAATAGGGTCAGTGTTTGTTCTAAAGTTCACCTACTGAGTTTCTTGTGGCTAATTTAAATGGGCACAACACTGCCATCTGTATAATGATCAGCCTTTTGAAATGTGAATTACTTCATGTTTTAAGTGGATATTCCATCTATTTAAAAAAAAATCCTGACACTTCTCTTGATTTCTTTTTAGGGCAAGGTTATAGGTGTGACCATTGGTTGCATCCTAGGAATGTTTCCACTGCTTTTCTTTAAAACAGAAGAAGAAGAAAAGCTAGAAGAAAGCAAGAATTAAATTAACGTGCCAATTGATGAACTATTTCAGCGTGTTGAATCTGATGTTTGCATTGTAAAATAATCCTGGAAATATAACAGCAGCATTTTGATGGACAGAAGTGAAATCTGGACAGTGATGTAGTGGAATATTGACATTAACAAGTCAATACTTGCAAACACATTTTTCATGAACTCAATGCAGCGAAACTGGTCTATTGACGCCTTATGGAACTTCTGTTCCACGTTTGGGGGAAAACAAACACACGCACACACTAAATGGTTGGCTAAGTGGTCTTTGAACTCAGTTTCGTTGCATGTCATACTGCCTTGTTTTCCTTGATATATGATTATTTGTTTCAATATAAATTAATTTTGTTGAGTTGTGACTGCTAATATTTTTATTCAAGGATGTAATTTTAAAACCAATCATACACATTAATAATACTACCAATTGAAGGGAAATTTGTTTTGTGTTGCAATGTTGTCTCTAATTCGGTTTATGAAGTCTTATTATTTTTTGGGAAATATGACTGAACTATAATATCAAAGCAGTGTATGTGTTCACATAACTTAGTTTCGATTTTTGTGCACTTGATCTTTATATTTGAAACATACGTCACTCTCTTAAATGATATACTTGCACCAATGCTCGACTTAAAAGCATCGTGCTGTAAGGTTAAAAACCATCCCAAAGGCATGTAGAAATGTAACTCCAATCTCAATATCTTTAGGAAATACTTGGTGCTAAGTTTAGGATTTAAACTGCATTGAATTTATTCTGAGAGAAAGCATGTGAAAAGTTAAATATTTTGTTCCAACTAAACATCTATTATCTTTGTTTAGATATTACATCTGTTAATGACTGGGTTTTAATACCTGTTCGTTAGGGTTTCCATGTCTTAATTTTTCAATAGAATTAGCTGGCGTTGAGATTATATCATGGTTAGCAACCAAAACATAAGCATGGGCATCTTTGGAGGAATATGATGTGGTGCTTTTGTAGTTAAATAATTAAAAGTTCAAGTAATAATATAATTGTCCATGAGGTGTGAGCTGAATCAAATCATTTTACTCCAGTCTATGAATGATGGTTAGTGAGTGAAGATGACTTTATTCTCAGTGCAGTGAGCTGGCTTTTTGAAAAGTTAGAGATAAAGAAAGATGGAGGGACAAGTAGTGTTGAGGAAGTGGAGAGCCTGCGGAAGGACTTGAACAATCTAGGAGTGTGGGCAAAGAAGTGGCAGACCGGTTACAATGTGGAAAACTGTGAGGTTATACACTTTGGAAAGAATAGAGCTGAGGACTACAGGTTGTTCTGCTATAACGCAACGGTTGTATTTCTCTATGCTATGGAATGCTAAGTTTTGCTATGGAAAACCGCCATAGGAAATCCTGCTGTAGAAGATCACTAATGGAAAATCATACCTGTTCAGTATAAAAGTCCCATTATCCAAACAATGTTCACAATTCGTTAATCATGTTATAGCCAATTTGTGCTGATGAAATGCATGTTTAGCAGAATGACCTGTATTTCTGAATGAGAAAAGGCTTCAGAAATCTGAAACACAAAGGGACTTTGGAGTACTTATTCAGGATTCTTTAATGGTAAACATATATTTTCATTTGACAGTTAGGAAGGTAAACGTGATGTCAGCATTCATTTCCAGAAGGTTAGAATCCAAAGCAGGGATGTACTGCTGATGCTATGGAAGAATCCAATTTCATTTGGGATATTGTGAGCAGCTTTGGGCTCTGTATCTAAGGAAGGATGTGCTGGCATTGGAGTGGGTCCAGATGTAGTTTATAGCAATTAGCCTGGAGATGGAGGACTTATCGTATGAGGAATGATTGAGGACTCTAAGTCTGTACTTGATGGAATTTAGTAGCGTTGGGATGGTGGAAATCTCGGTAATGCTTAGAGAATACTGAGGGGACACTGGGAAGATGTTTCCACTTGTAGGAGAGACTAGGATCTGAGGGCACAGCCTCAGAGCGAAAGGCCAGTCCTTTAGAACTGAGTAAAAGAATTCCTTCAGTCAGAAGATGGTAAATCTGTGGAACTTATTGCCATAGAAGGCAGTGGAGGCCTAGTCAATGAGTGTGTTTAAAACAGAGATGGATCGGTTATTGATTAGTAAGAAGGTTATGGGGGAAAATGTAGGAAAATGGGGTTGAGAAACATATCAGCTATGATTTGAATAATGGAGCAGACTCAATGGGTCGAATGGCCTAATTCTGCTCTTGCATCTTATGACCTTGTAATGTGGACTTGAATACAATGCCTACATTGATTTTGTCCTGATAACCTGAAGTAAAGAGCAAATGAAAAATATTGAAGAATTTGAAATCAAACTGAAACATACAGAAACGGAGCTGCGGTTGCAAGTTGACTTCAACAAAACCTAACAAAAAGTAGATCCAAATGGTTGAGAGCAGGTTGAGCTGTTTGTCACTGGTGCAATCAATCAGATTGCAAAAAGTGGCAATTTTTATAAACATTTAGCCAGTGTAGAATATCAAAGGCAATGAACTCCCATTTATTGAAGAACTGTATTCCGATGGATACAATACCAGACGAGCTGTTAATCAAATTGTGAACTCATGTTTAACAGTGGCCTTGAATCTTATTTACGCACAGATGCCAGTTAGTGACAAAACTGGTGTTTAATAGTTCTGAAATGATCATCTCTCAGTGTTAGATAGCACTGATGCATGTTTATATATACAGAATATGAGAGAACCTGTGAGATTACCGAAGATATTAATTTATTGGAATTTTGCTGCTTATTTTTGTTTGATTTATTATTATCACGCACACTGAATATAGTGAAAAGTGTTCACGTGTTTTACAAGCTGATCATAATTATACAAGTGCATCAGACTGACAGAATAGAGTACGGGATACAGCTGCTGAGAAGATGCAGAGAGAGATCAATATTAACATTAAAGATGTCCATTCAGCAGTCTGATAACAGCTGTTCTTGAATCTGTTTGAAAGTTTGTACAAACTTTTATATCTTCTGCTTGACAGAAGAGGATGGAAGGGAATATAACGGAGGTGGGAGGGGTCTTTGATTATGTTGGTTGCTTTCCTAAGGCAGCAGGAAGAATAGATGGAGTCAATGCTATTTCTTCTTAAACTCAGAATAGCAGCCTAGAAACCAACACCAATTAGTTAAGAAATTAGAAATATTATAATTTGATTTAATTTCCAGGCTGCAAGACTAAGCTATATAATTAATTCTCTGTAGAATTATACAGAGCTTTTACCTTCACATGTATTCAATCTCTGAAATTCAACAGCTGACTTTTGTGTTTCATGATGATGGTTGCCTCATGAAAGATTTAGCCTTCAAATAATAAATTAGTGCATATAGATGAGAGGTAGTTTAGAGGAATGAATGTATTTACTAGATATTGTAGGTGGGTTTAATATTGATGCCTTGTGCATAGCCCCTAATGAGTGGAAAACATGATTAGAAGTGTCCACAGTTGTAGTACTTGAGCAAATGTCCTATATGTAAACAACCAGAATTTAAAAGTCCTAAAATGTTTGAATATAGAGAGACTGTTCAAGTCATGTCACACTATTTGCTGCAGTTCGTTTTGCCGTTAGCACTTTTAAAAGCACAAGATTCTAACTTGATGTATTTCTATAATGAAATTAGATTATCTTCTCAGACTGCAAAATAATGCAGAGGGACCAAAAATAAGAATGAAGTCTTTAAGCTTAAGTTACCTGTGTCGTGTTTTATTGGTGGTGCAAGTGAAATTAAGTGTAGTGCTCTTGAGATTAGGTTTGATGATAGCTTGAATAATGGAAAGGATTTTAGCATTTCTATTAACTACAGAAATTCACTTGCAAATATTAAATATAAAAGAGCATTCCATTCTCCTGCAGTTGATTGTAATGTATATTGATTACCTGTTTAAAAATCAATTGAATCCAGTCAGGCTTTATTTGCTGATAAGAGCTTTACATCTTGACTTCAGGAGAAAAGAACAGCAAAGAAAAGACAGTTTTATAATTCACGTGAACATGAGTATATAGGACCAAACAGGAGTAAATCATTTGGCCCTGGCAACGTCTCCCTGCTATTGAGTGAGATCCCAGCTAATCTGATTGTGGTCCTGGCTCAAATTTCCTGCCTTCACCCCATTACCCTTGCCTTGTTTCCTGTCAAAAATCTCAAACTCAGCCTTGAATAACTTTAAAGATCCAGCCTCCAATATCCTCTGGAAAAGAGAATGACTTTGAGAGAAAAGTGTTCATCTCATTTAATGTCTTAAATATGCAGCCTCATTGTATACGACATATTGCACCAATCTAAGCTTGAACTGGAATCAAGTTGAAAGCCTGGCTGTTTAAGATGGTTGTATTTTCAGATGAATGTAATGGAACAATTTTTTTAACCAGGAGAGCACTGAATCACATGGTACCCTTTAATCAGCTACAATACGACCTCCAAAAACAATTGGAAATAAAAAAACAGTTTGAATCCTCAGGGGAAAATGAAAGATCACACTTTAATATGATTGAGTAGCTCATTGACTGTTGATCTTGGTTATTCATGTAATTTCTTCCTAGAACTTTCTAGGCTAAAGTTTCCAAGTTTTTAATGAACATCTTCAATACTTCAATAATCGGCTTGTCCACGTTTTTAATAAAGTTAACTTTGTTTATAAATGCATGTGTTCTTTGTGTTGTGTGAATAGTCTAACAGTACATTGCATGTAGTTTTCAACTTAATATTAATTACATTTGGAACTGATTGTAAATATTACAAGTGTTAAACATTTTTTGATGTTGAAATGTGTAAATAAACTGTTTCAGTTCAGGAATACTTGTTACTTTGGTTTACTGAAGACCTTGTATGGCCTGCGATACTCTAAATAATATCGGCCCAGGTTTTACAATAGCCAGATAATTGTTGTTCCGGTGTAGATGGGAATTGTACATAGGGACCCAGCAGAATCCCGAAAGGCAACACACCCTGAAATTGTTGTGGTTCTGTTCGCTGAGCTAGAAATTTTTGTTGCAAACGTTTCATCCCCTGTCTCGGTGACATCCTCAGTGCTTGGGAGCCTCCTGTGAAGCGCTTCTGTGGTGTTTCCTCCGGCCTGTGGTGGCCGGTATATTGGGTCCAGGTCTATGTGTTTGTTGATGGAGTTCCTAGAAGCATGGCACTCATCCACAAAGTCCATCAACAAACACATCGACCTGGGCCCAATATACCGGCCACTACAGCGGATAGCTGAAACTGACAACCGGAAGCGGCAGGGACAGGCCACTATAAATGCCGGAGGAAACACCACAGAAGCGCTTCACAGGAGGCTCCCAAGCACTGAGGATGTCACCTAGACAGGGGACGAAACGTTTGCAACAAAAATTTCCAGCTCAGCGAACAGAACCACAGCAACGAGCACCCGAGCTACAAATCTTCTCTCAAACTTTGGACACCCTGAAATTGAATTTTCCTCTCGGCATTTCCTCTACACTTGGAACCCTCTGATAAAAGTCAGACTTCAGCGGGTTCTGATGCAAATAAATAAAATAATACTTGGGAGATATTAGACTATTGAATAAGTAATTTACATCTGAAATAACTATTCAAATGAACCTGTACTTATCTCACCCCCCCAACTACATCCTCACCACCCTTAAACAACTCCCCTTCCTCAGGCTGCCAGCTGTAGAAGTGTTGTTTGATAGTCATCAGTAATTAGGGCATATAGCCCTCTATACTTAGCACTACAGCAATATTGAAATTCATCTAACATATTACTCATTTCTGTGGCAGCAATACTGTCTGTTTGACTTGTCACAAAACTAAATCATAAACGTGAGAGCCATTTGTCCTGTCAAAAGGCATGTGAGAGATTTATTCACTCAATATGAGGTTGGACTGCACAAAACACTATATAGGACAAACAGGAAGACAGCTAACGATCCGCATCCATGAACATCAACTAGCCACGAAACGCCTCTGTTTGGAAGCCCAAACATAGACCTCTCTCTAAGTGAATTCCATTGCTATAGATGAATGAGAATACTTGTCACAGGCATTATTTAAAATAAAATTGCAATTAAACAACCTATCAGATGTCTCATCATTTTACAGCCAGTCAGTAATTTTGAAGTGTAGTTACCATTGCAGTATAGGAAGCACAGCAGTGAATTTGCCTACAGATGGCTCTGACAAAATGTGATGTGATAATGACCTGATAATCTGCTTACGTGATGTTGATTGAGAAAAGAAAGACAGACCTGTACCTATTTAGGGTTATTTATGACTACCAGATGTTTTTGACTTTGTAACTGTGATTTTGAGAACTATAATTTGGGAGTGATTGAGAGCGAAACCTCTATGGTGCAAAGCTATTAGCCAGGATTAAGACCACAAGGTATAAGAGCAGAAATAGGCCGTTCTGTCCATCGAGTCTGCAGCCATTCGATAATGGCTGATATCCCATTCTCCTGCCTTCTCCCTGTAACCCTTGATCCCCTTACTAATCAAGAACCTTTCTATCTGAATCTTAAATACATACATTGACCTGGCCTCTACAATCCTCTGTCCAATGAGTTCCAAACGTTCACCACCCTCTGGCTGAAGGAATTCCTTCTCATCTATGTTTTAAAGGATCGCCCCTTCACCCTGAGGTTGTGGATGCTAGTCTCTCCTACCAGTGAATTAAAGTGGATTAAAAACAATAACCCATCTTTGTGATTCATTGCAGCAAACCTACTGTTCATTACACGTGATGTTTACATTAGTGGTTCATTTGGAGTTAAAGTAAAAAGTTTAGAATGGAAGAGCTTAGGAAAAAATAGTGAAGGTAAGGAAAAAGAACAAAAGCACAGAAATAGGCCAAAACATTGCGACAAGAGAAAATAAGTACAATGCATCTAAGATTGGGAATAAAATCAGGACAAATTTTTCTTTGCATCAATGAAATCATTCAATTTATTTTTCATATCACATTGACCAAAGATATAGTGAAATCTCCTTCAGTCTTTACGGGACTGGATGGAGCTAGGGTTGTGGACTACATCAGACCAGACACAAACCAACCAACCAATCAACCTCCCTACCCCCACCCCCAAAGTATATTATAGTGATAGCCTGGACACTAACATTTATATCCTCTTTTTAAAATGAAAGTGTAAGGCACTCTATTTCAGATATGATTTGATTGGTCCATCATTAAAACATACTTTATTCCTGCAACACGGTTAAAATAGAATGGCATAACTTTACTGTATTGAAATACTTAACAAGATAATGTATTGTTTGACCACTAGGTTTTAACTGTTCCAATATAGGCAACATCCCATAAACACAGCAAAAATCAAATGCAGGGAGGAAAGCAGATTAGTTTGTTTGGGAGCAGAGCTGGAGGGAATACTCTTCTTCCTGGCTCACTGTTGGAAAAATTGTGAACCCCTCACATGCACCAGCTGTTGTTTGGATTATGTTCCACAGTCAGTATATCAGCGTACCACAAGGAGACATTGTCATTAAATATCTCTGTATCACAGCTTGTGACCTGACAACATAACAATCTCATACTCCTTCTGTCAGATCACTTAAAGCATAACACTCTACTGAATTATGTTTTTCTATTTAACCTTATAGGTTAACATTAACCCAGACCCCTTGTCCCTGCAGAATATAATATTTATGCAAAATGTTTACTACAATGCCTGATTGATTCCTCAATGTTGATATCCACACAGTTTATGTTATGAGACATAAGAATTGCCACATCAGTTAAAGACACCCTGCTGGAGATCAAATCCATTCCAGCCCTCAGCTCCCTTTAGCTGCTGGGTTTCCTTGGCTGAGGTTAAGTCTGGAATGCATAAAATCTGAGACAGTCAGGATTATTAAAATGTTTAAACCAATGATTCAAATCCTGTGAACTGACTGATCACCTGTCTCTTTGTCCTACCTATATTAAATCCAGAAATGAATAGATTTCCTTCTGGTTTAAGAATTTAAAAAGGTTTATATCCCACCCAACCCAAACCAACCTATTATGCAAGTTCAAAATTCCTGCCATTGTACCATTGCTGCACTTATAGGCATTTTCTGATACAGAAGCACCTAACAAGAGAAACAAAGTCTAGTGTGGTATAAATGTGATGGTTCAGCATTGCAGTACATCATAGAAGTATATGAGTATCTCACAACTTTGCTTGCTTCTTGAAATACCATCTTTGTGACAACTGACTGAATTTGCATTTCTGCTGTCAGTGTTACACTGAAGTTATAGATTCTCTATCGATAACCTTGTCACTACCAGAATGCATATCAAGCAGAGTACTAATGCTGGGATGCCTGCTATCTACTCTAATGCAACACAAACTCATCTTCATGCCCAACGTATCCCAAATTTACTTGAAGGTAGCTGTTGAGTTCTGAATAATAATCAAGGCAACATGAATGTTAACAACAGCAGCTAGTTGATGGGCTGGAGGTGAGAGGAGATTTTCCTTGTTCTGGACTAGTTTGCCTGATCACAACAGCTATCAGAAACTGGAAAATGCCCTTCATAGATATATGCTTCAGTGGTTGAATCAGAATTTTCTGTCCAATATTCATTGTAGCCAAGAGTTTCAATGCTCCTGGCTGAGGCCCTGAGATTACCTCCCCAGTGACCATCACATGGATTGGCCCCTTGTCACCTCTTCAGAGCAATTTGAATTGACAAAGGATTCTTACCCATCTGAGGCTTTATTTTAACATTTCATTACCAGAGAATGTAATTTTAATAGCTGATAGAAACAAAGTAACCGCTGGTCTTCTTGGGATCACTGATCGTATAACGAAAAGAAATCCTGACCAGTATGAAGATTAAAGATCCTGTAGTTTCAGATAGTGTCTAAATACATGGTACATAGCCCTGTAAGTGACAGGCCATAAAAAAAACAGACATGCTCCTGTTGAGGAATAGTGGAGTTCTGTTATTGTGCATTCTATGAGAATTACTGATATTTGGATAAATGATCCTCTCTCTACAGAGACACACTTGGAACAGGTAAAGATTATGCTGACTTTTGTGTTTTTTTTTAAATGTATGAGTATAAATAAAATGAATTATACTTTTTTTATGAGTAATGTGAAAGAGGAGAAGCGATAAACACTTTTTTATGTATTAATGGCTGTAGCCTGAGCTCATCCTGTGCAGTTTTACCTTGTTTGAAATATTCGCTCTCATTTCTGCAGAACTGTCAGAGAAAATAAATCACTTCACTAGAACAAGCTGAAATATGGTAATTCTTTAATCTGCAGTTGACTGTCTCATCTTTATGTCTGGTAACGTCTTCATAGTGAAACTTACTATCATTATATTCTGCACATATTAGAGACTTTGTTGTTATCATTACAGATTATAGACCCTATAAATAGTCTGACAAGTTTTAATTATCTCAAACTTGATGAAACATGTTTCAAGGAGTGTTTAATTAGAATGCATTCCTTTATTTAATGTTAGGAAAATCCATCATTTGCACAGTGGAACAAAATGGAATTTTATGAATAAAATAGAGTGGGTTAATACATCTATAAAATATAGTATGGATTAATGCATTCATAAAATATTCTATGGATTAATAAATAATTCCCTCTATTTTAAAAATGATGCATGGCATTTTCTAAAAATACAGCTTCAGTTTTTGGATAGTATAATTTACTGCATTAAATGCAAGATGAGGAATATACTGAATCTTGAAATGCCTTCTCTCGGATTTTGAAGCATTTCTTATGAGCCTGGGCTACAGCCTGTACTCATTAACAACAGTAAAAAGGATTGTTAGTTGAATGGTTAATAAGTTGCAGCGTGCTGCTATGCACAGGGACCTGGGTGTTCTTGTGCATGAATCACAGGAGGTTGGTCTGCAGGTACAACAGGTAATTAGGAAGGCAAATAGAATTTTGTCCTTCATTGCTAAAGGGATTGAGTTTAAAAGCAGGAAAGTTATGTTGCAGCTGTATAGACTCCTATGAGGCCAAACCTGAAGTACAACATGCAGTTTTGGTCTCCTTACTTGAGGAAGGCATGTAATGGCATGAGAGGGAGTGCAGAGGATGTTCACTAGGTTGATTGTGGAGTTGAGGGGGTTGGCTTATGAGGAGAGACTGAGCTGACTAGGATTATATTCATTGGAATTTAGAAGAATGAGGAGGATTTTATATGGAAACATACAAACTTATGAAGGGAATAGATAAGATAGATGTAGAGAGGATGCTTCCACTGGCAGGTGAAATTAGGACAAGAGGACATCGCCTCAAAATTAGGGGAAGCAGCTTTAGGACTGAATTGAGAAGGAACTACTTCACCCAGAGGGTTGTAAATCTATGGAATTCCCTGCCCAGTGAAGTAGTTGACGCTACATCAGTAAAATGTTTTTAAAGCTAAGATAGATTTTTTTTAAACAACAAAGGATTAAGGATTATGGGCGGCAAGTGGACCTTAAGCCACCAAAATATTAAACATTATCTTCTTAATTGGTGGAGTAGGCTCGAAGGGCCAGATGGCTTACTCCTGCTCCTAGTTCTTACGTTTTTATATATATTCCTATCCATTATGAATTTTAATGGAAATAATGGGTGATGTGTAAGTAAACCACTTTAAGAAGACCTGAAAACAAAGGTGGATATGGTGGAACTTCCCATTGTCTTGAGTGCTGTGGGCAATAACAAGCAAATTGGGAAATGCAATGACAATGAAAACGTCTAATTTCTGAGCAACGTTTTCTAATGTTCCAATCAAAATTTGAAAAGCGAGCTCAGAATCTCACTAAAGAGCAATGAATATCCTATTTCCATGTATTTGCATCTCATTATTAGCCAATTTCTCCTCATTTCTGTGCAGCTTCCAATTATCCCCTCCTTCTTTGAGAAATGAAATGGCATCAGAGAAAGGTGAGGGTGGTTACATGTTGTAATGGCTCACTGCTTGCTTCTCGGGTTTTTATCCAGCTCCACCATCACTGCCATTTCCCTTTTGGCTCTATGAACACTGCCATCTTTCACCCTTCATCTACGTAACTTGGCATCACCAAATCACCGGCCACACCATCTCTTCATGGCTGCTTTTGGACCAATTCATTTGCCACATCAGAACTTCACTTTCGAGCTCAAAGACAATTTTGATCTGCATGTTTCTGCCAGATCACTTTGTGAGCAGAGGCATGCACACATCTCATGTATCGACAAGAGATACCACTTATAGCTCTTCGTTTGCTTTCTTTGTGCTCACTCGGTTTGTGCTGACTCTGAGACTTCTGATTTGCATTGCTGTTTCGTTCAGAGGGGTAGACACAGCCATCTTCTCACAGTTGGGAGTAATGAACATTCATGGGTAGGACATGTCGATGTAGATCACAGTATTACATTACTGGCAAACTTACAGTGTGTGTCTGTGATACAAATGGCAAACACACTGCACGTGATTTAAACAATGGCCATGTCTGAAATTCAAAGACGACAAGTCCTTAGTGCCATGAAAGAGCCTCTGTTCAGTCAAGAAGTGTCACAACATTTCAAGGGGCTCATTTAATCTCAGTGCAGGAGATTGGCCATAGTCAGTCAGAGGCTTGGTTGACCAGAGTCTGGGGATCTCCATCCTTGCAGTCCAGGGAGCGGGCCATGATCAGTCCTGCAGGTTTAGTACATCCAGCCTGGGGACTACGAGTAGATCAGTCAGGGATCTGTGGAGATAACAGGCTAGGGACTGGGTCCTTTTCAGTCAGGACTGATCTCACAAGTCAGTCTGGAGGGTGGGCCACAGTCACACCTTGAGGGCGACTCAAAAATGAGACCATATCAGGAGGTAATCTGTGTAATCTGAGGGAAAATGGGATGCTCAAGTCTGGGATTGGGTTCATTGGACTGGGTTGCTGAGGGAATGATGGTGGTGAAAAGACACACTTCAGGACAGACGGGTAGGATTTCATAGAGCATAGCAGGAGTGAGGAAGGGATGGAGGGGGTGCGATTTGGTGCGATGTTGATCTTACAAGTGGCAATCACTGAGATCTTAATATGAGGATAACAAATGGCCAGCAAAAATATGGCAACTCACAGCCATAGCTCTCAGAGTATGTGGGGAACTTAAACAGAAGTACAAAGAAGCAGAATGGGATGTGGAGTGGCTGTATGATCATCGGGTATAGAAACATAAAAAGGAAGATAAACGATGGGGAAATCAATGTTGGTCACGGGCAGAGCCTGTGAAAAACCTTGCCATCTTCATATGAAATTCAACTGCACAATAAGAAGGAAGGTGGCTGCCACTTCATGCAGAGTGGGTAGAGTAAGTTACTGTGTCCTCCTCAAGAGAGGGGGCACAATAATTTCCATGTGAGGCCCTTCTCAGAGCAATTATATCAATCACACATCCACTGCTTATATAATGCACCCCATCTGCCATCAAATTAGATGTAATTGAAAGGTCACCCTTTTGTCAGCAATTAACATTATAAAGTATGGCCTCAAGCAATCATGACTATAACATACTTTGCTTCCTGACATCTCAAATGCAGCCAAGCAGGTGCACGCTGAAAAAGTTAACTTATCTTTGCCATTTCTGCATCACTTTTCATACTTCACACTGGAACACAATGATCTGGTGCTGGCACATTCCACACTTAATTGTAAGTATATGATGACATGACCTGAGACATTCAAGGAAGGATAGCTTTTCTTTTAATCAGAGAGAGTGCTATCACAGTGGAGCAGTGTCTGCATTAAATTTTCTCAATATAGCGTGTGTACTTTGGTTCTGCAGTATACATTGATGGAATGGTACAGAGCTCAAAACATTTTTGCAAGAAACACATTGACCTTTCACTGACAGTAGAAACACATTGACGTCTCACTGACAGTAGACCCTCCATGCCACATTGACTGAAGCCACAATATGTTGCTTCATACTGCTGAATGTGAAGAATCAGAATGATGGCTACAAGCAATCTGGCCCAATATATTGTGCTCACTAACTGCTTACTTGTCATGTCAGCTAAGCTAATGTAATTGTACAAAAGTACTTACAAGTGTCATCTGAGCTTTCCATTTTGGAAACACATTCCATAGCTAGACTGGAAAACAACACAGTGCCATATTTGCGCACTAAACTATACGTATACGAGGACATTGTGTGTGATGTGCAAGGCTGGTTTTCCTTCAGGGGAGAGGTTTGCTATCATGTTGGCTTAATGGTGGAATTCTATACCTAGTTTTGAAGGAAAACTTTGGTTATGTCATGTACAATTGAGTAAGACATCATCAGCATTCCTTATGGAGGCATGACATTGACCCATTTGAAAAATCCCCATCTCACACAGTGAGAGCATGAGGCTTGATTGTGGTGGATATGAGGCCTCAGGATTTCCTTCATGTTGTCTTTCTGAACTTCCCCTTAGATTATCTGTTCACACATCTGACATGGACATTGCTGTGGCTGAAGTCTTTGTGGCCTTGTTTCAGATCTAAAAACAGTACAGAAAGAGACAGCAATTACAACATTGTCAGCAAGACTTGCACCTTCCAGCCGACAGGCCCATCCTTCAAAGGAAGAAGCAGCAGCTGAAGATCAATTGATGGTGTGGAAACAAATGATTAGATCTGGATCTATAGGCCTCGCAGGCATTTTCATTCACTCTCTCTGAAAGACAGTGCAAGCACCAATTAATTATGTTCTGGGCCATCAATATTGAACTGTGTCAGCTGCTGGAGTGGAACTTACATGCAGAAAGGTGGCCATCCCATCCCAGTGCTGGTCAAATTCACAGTTGCCTTGATTTTTATGTGAATGGTTCATGTTCTTTTATTCATTCATTGGATTTATAGGTGAGCCCATTCTTTGGGTATTTAAGAGGGCAGTTAAAAGTCAACCATGTTGCTGGTTGTCTGGAGTCACATGTAGGCCAGACCAGGTAGGGACAGCAGATTTCCTTCCATAAAGGACATTAGTGACCCAGATAGAATTTTATAACAATCAGCAATAATTACATGGTTATTAGGTCAGCTTTTTATTCCAGAATTTTTAAAGCTGGAATTCAAATTTCACTATCTGCCATGGTGGGATTTGAACTCATGCCACCTAAGCATTTACCTGTGGTTCTGGTTTACCAGTCCAGTGACATTACCACAAAGCTAGTTCCTCCCTATCTTGGAGAGGAACTAGGGCCTTGTATGGCATCTCCCAATTGTTAACTTACAAATGAATCCAAGATGCAACTGATGCCAGTTTCTCTAGATCACATCCTTGTTCTGTAATGAGAAGAGTTGAGCAGCTCGGACATTGTCCACTTCTGCCAGCTTCCCCTCGTACAGGGCAGAGCTTGTCAACAGAATAGGTTTCAGTGGCTTCTTCCTCAGGAGGTAGTGATGGAGCTGAGGGTCTCTGGCACTGGTATCTTCTGGGCGAGAGTTGCTGGGTGCCACTGGTACCTGCATAAGAGAGGAGAAGGAATTAGTTGCCTAAGAACCAGTGCAGATTAAGAATGCATCGAATAGATGTTAATGGAAGAACCACACAACACAACAAAGCTTACTAGGTTTGTTGGTCATTGGGATCTCCCAGCCACGCAAGAGTGATCATGCTTTCTGCAGCCAGATCAAACCTTTTCTCTTCATATTGTTATGGACCAGACCAAACCCGCTCAAAATTTGTCAAATAGAAAGCCGAAACCTAACTTTTATCTTATTTATCAGCAAGTGTAAGGCTCTGCATTTCAGAAGTGATTTGATTAGTCACACTACTTAGCTTTAAGCCAAACACACTTTGTTCTTACACTACAGTTAGAATACAAAGAAAAGAAAGAAAAATTGATATAACTTTTACACTATTGGAAAACTTAACAGAATAATAGATAATTTAACTACTAAACAGTGATTGTTCTAATATAGTAACATGCCATAAACACACCCTTGGCAAAGATGATGTCAGTATAACAGAATGCTTCACGTGTGATTCTCACAGCTGAGAGGGAATACAAGCTGTTAGCTGTAGCAGAGAGAAAGATGTAGCTTCCACAACCAGCTTCAAAAGCCGAGCAACTACTGAAAGCTAAACTAAAACCGTGGTTCTGTAGGAGTCTGACTCCATCTGTTCATGCTGCTTCTATTGTTCTAACTTAAAATAAAGCCAAGACCTAACAAGTTGTTTAACTTATTGGATTAGTAGAGACAGCTTGGCATCTATGGCTCAAACTGTCTTTCAAAAAAAACCCAGGACAAAATGCACCTCTTAAATCCATAGTATCATCATCATATGAAGTGATGAATCTGAATGTTATCTCCCACTGTTTGCTAATCCATGCTTGTCTTGGTCCCCTCAACCAAACTGTTGGTCAATGTTTCTACAATAAGATAAAGGGAAAGATTGAGGGTGATGGAAATGGATGTAAGATCACTTAGTGGTGATACATTATCAGGAAAAAGTCCCAAATGAGTGAGTAGGAAGTGAAAAGGGCAGGAAGGGCCATTGTGTGGCCATAACACATGCAATTCTGATAGTTGCATAGGGTTCAGTGGCTTTTTCTCAGGAGGTAGAGATGGAGCTGAGGATCTCTGGCACTGGTATCTTCTGGGTGAGAGTTGCAGGGTGCCACTGGTGCCTGCATAAGACAGGAGAAGAATTAGTTGTCTAAGAACCAGTGCAGATTAAGAATGAGTTCACACTGATGTTATTGGAGGAACCACACAAGCTTTAGTAAAAGGAAAGTGAAATGGCCAAGTGAAAGTGAGTGATGTCCCTGTGTGTCCAAGATAGCAGGGAGAAATTTACTCTTGTTGAGTGCAGAAAATCATTGCCCTTCATTCTACAGTTTTGAGATTTCCCAGCACACAGCATTGACCCAGGCTGCATTCTGTGCTCAGGTTGGCTGTGACTGTGATGATTCGCTGATAATAGGGCTGTCCACCTCTCCACCACACTGCCCACCAAAGCCCCCAGGTCCTGTCCATGAAGTGCGGAGTGACCTTCCCTTTTCTCTGAGCCATTGATCAGTGATAAGTCAAGTGCCACAGTATGTGGGCCAGTTCCTGACTTGCAGCATCTGGAACAGTGTATGGCTGGAGTTTAAATACATTGCCAACGGTGAAAGGTTCCAGCAGTGATGATTGTTTCTGTCTTGCCTGATATGACAATTGCAAAAATCAGGCACAATGAAGTGAAGAGAGAAAGACTGTGTGAGTAAAGTCAATACAAACCATAGTAGATCTGGGTGTCATGAATCTCACTCAACAAAGCACTGACTGCAAATGGGAAAAGCCTGCTCACATATCCTTTATTGACCATGGCATAGCATCGAAGAGCAAGAAGGTTTTGCTGAGCTATATAAATGCTCATATACACTCCACATGCACCAGATTTAAAGAGTTGAAGTATTGGCCAAACTGCTGTAGTCAACTCAGGCCACGGCATGATCACTTCAAGCATGGATCAGTTCTGTAAAGTCTAGGATGCTTAGTCACACTGGCCTGAACAACCCACTTGCATCGTAATCACTCCCATCACATTGCCTCGTACTTGTATAAAATATTTCCGATACAGCTCACAAAAAATCTCATCATACAATAAAGAGCTACAGAATCAACAATTAATGAGACATATCCAGTATATTTTGCAGTTTAAACTTATTTTTGTTAGAGGGCAGGGAAGCATCAGAGAGTACAATGTAGAGAGAAATGTCAGTGTCAATGGTGGAAATTCCAGATTATTAAATTATAGTTGAATATAATATACAAACTTTATTTTAATAACTTACATTTTATGAGCTGCAAGATAAGATTTAATGGCATCAAACTTTATATATTGGAGAAATGTTTGCAGGAATACAGATAAGGCTTTGGTGGGGGAGAGGGGATGGTTGGGAATGATCTATTTTCAACAAACCCCCTCTTAAATACTAGGCAGATCAGGAGCAGCTCTGGTATTTCCATGATGCGTGAGCTTATATTGTTTGCTGAAAAATATGTTGCTGGAAAAGCGCAGCAGGTCAGGCAGCATCCAAGGAGCAGGAGAATGCATAAGCCCTTCTTCAGGAATGAGGAGGGTGTGTCAAGCAGGCTAAGATAAAAGGTAGGGAGGCTCCTTTGATGCTGCCTGACTGCTGCGCTTTTCCAGCAACACATTTTTCAGCTCTGATCTCCAGCATTTGCAGTCCTCACTTTCTCCTAGCTTATATTGTTTACCAACATACAGATGGTATTAATAAAGAAGTTTCTTCAGGACCAAAACATTATTTGAAAAGATTATATTTTCTCTGCATTGAAGCAGCTTTTACAGGCCCTCAATTTTGACACAATGATTAGTGATTAATGCAATGGATCAGTTCAGGACATGGTTGTAGGAAAGGAAGTTAAATAATGTCATGGTGTACTCATGGGTACAGGCCCATTGTTAATTATCAGGAACAATCCCATTTTTAAGGCTGGCTGTCAGTCTTGGATGATAACAACATGTGATCAGCGCAGGTTCTTACAAGACACCGCTGGCTAGTTATTAGTTAACTAAAATAATTTACTTTCATTTATTTTCTGTCCACAGATGCTGCCAGACCTGCAGAACTTCTCCAGCCATTTCTGTTTTTGTTCCAGATTTCCAGCATCCGCAGTTCTCTGTTTTACGAGATAAATAATTTGCTTGCTCATATATGTGGTCTAGTGATTCAGGGTCTACCATCCAGTCAGGTTCACCAGGCAGGCTCATGCCCTGATGGAAACGAACCTACTTAACATTTGTAAGGGTCTTGTGCTGTAGTGGTAGTGTTCCTACTTCTGGACTAGAGGTGGTTTGATCAAGTACCACCTACCTTGTATCCTAACCAGGTTGATTAAAAGCATTATTATGGTCTTTGGTGAAGGGGCTTCCTGGCATGCACCGACAATACTTAAGAGGTACCCATTGGCAAATCAAATAAACAAGACCAAGGGTGGAATATTCCCCTCTTGGGAAATGAGGAAGGCCAGATAATTGGTTAGTTGGAGATAACCACACAGTGCCACCTCAGAAATTAAGTTCTCCGTGATAAATAAGGCCCTGAAGTGATTAATTAACAACCACTCATCCTGCCTGGGCTACAATTATTTCAGTTGCAGGAGGAATGACAGGGGACCTAGCCTACCTGATTGATGAGCCAGTGTGGTCAGGCTGACAATTTCAGGGGATTTCCTACAATGTGCACAATTTGCGCAAGAAAGAGGTACCCAACATAGGGCAGGACCTTCTGAGCACCGTTGCTATTGCTTCTGAACTGCTTCAGTATGGTGAAGGGCTTTTGCCCGAAACGTCGATTTCGCTGCTCCTTGGATGTTGCCTGAACTGCTGTGCTCTTCCAGCACCACTAATCCAGAGTCAGTATGGTGTGGGCTTGGCTTCCAGCAGGGTATTTGTACCTGATATTGCAATGCTGATGGCCGTTCCTATAACATGAGAACTAGATGGGGGTAATGTGATAATATAATTTCAAACTCTGTTATAACCAGTGGTATGAGGGGAAAGAGGAGAATTGAATTCCTGCACCACAGTTGTCATAACATCACTAACAGGCTGTAGATTGGCTGCCCTGCCAGTTTCTGAGGCCTCCTCCCCCACTGAAACCAGGATGGCTGTGGCTGCCAGTCTGCACTAGCTTAGCTACCTGTTCTCAATTTTCGGCTCTCTTCTGCAGTGAAAAAAAGGCGAAAGTGAAACTTGGAAATGATGGAACTAGTCCAAATTCGTCTGGTAGCCCTTAATATGGAACTCCAGTACCATCATTTCCAGATTTCACTGCTTTCAAAGGCAGCAAAGTTTCCACTACAGTGTGTCCAATGCATGTTGTTTGTTCATTAATGCTTGCAGAATTCTGCTACATAGGCTGTGGTGGATTACATAATTCTCATTTGATAATGAATCTTCAAATTGCGTGCTCCATTGCAGATAAAATCCTGACAGTGTGCAAACAGGCCATTTGGCCCAACAAGTCCACACCACCCCTCCAAAGAGGAACCCACCCACCCATTCCCCTACTCTATTACTCCATATTTACCCTGACTAATGCCCCTACCGTACACATCCCTGAACGCTATGGGCAAGTTAGCATGGCCAATTCACCTGCACATCTTTGGATTATGGAAGGAAACCCACGCAGACACAGGGAGAATGTGCAAACTCCACACAGCCAGTCGCCTGAGGCTTGTGTTGAACCAAGGTCCCTGGTGCTTTGAGGCAGCAGTGCTAACCACTGAGCCACCGTGCCCAGTAAGAAAGTTACATTACTGTAAAGTATTGACTGACCTTTGTGGTCCATAACACATACAAGTCAGTAAAAATCTGAAAGCTGAAATCAACAATTTAATTGGACTCATTTTCTTGAAAGGAAGAGAAAGTCGAGCAAATTGTTTTGAAAAACTCAAGAGAAGGAGAAAGTGCATTGATGATATTTTTGATGCAGTTGGTACTATGTACTTATAAAGACATATTATTGTGGCTAAAACATAAAAAGAAAATGGAATGGTGAAGCAATGAATCTCATTCACTATTGCTAATCATGTTTGTGCCATCTTTAGCAACAGAGACTGCCAGTCTGCTTACACAGGTTGCCCGAGGCATTTAATTAATTAGCCTGGCAAAGAAATGTAAGGTCATGGTGTCTTACAGTCAAACCAAAAGCAGGAGGGAATGAAATCCTGCAAACAAAATTTCAATCTAGCCCTTATTTATTTGATGAAAATATCTCTGCTAATTTGTGTTCCTAACTCCCAGGAGTTAGGACAGGAGTCTGTCTGAATGATTGATTCATTGCTTTCTCGAGTGCTGCTGTTGGTGACTCAAGAGAAATGGCCCTTAATGTTTTGTATGGTTTGTCGATCTTTCTCCTCCATCTTAGACAGTCCCTTTGGATACTGGTTTGATTGGTACTGGGGTGGCTGATACATTCAATGTGTGACCTCTGACATTTGCAGGGCAGATAGCCCTTGTGGAGTTGGTTAGGTGAGTTGTTCAGAGGTTTGCATTTCTCGGAGACCTCAACTTCACCTCTGAACATTACCCACAAAATCTATCATTGTATTTGATACCTTCACAAATGAACCTTATTCATTTTGGTCAGCCACATGCCCTGTGACCTCAGCTGTCACGGCGTAATTGTAACCAAACTGAATTGTCTAAGCCTCTGTCACCTTGATGAACCGAAACTTACTGCTTTCTTGGTGGTTGTAAGGATAAGTCATTGGCACCAATAAGAATCAGCTGCAAACTTTTATGTGTCCTGGGAGAGCAACTGGAGAGGAGAAGAAAGCAGAGAATCAAAACTGTGGGAGGAGGAGGGAGATAGAGAAACCCAAACTGTAGGCAGAATCTTCTGTTCCCAGAGATGGTAAGTTTGGTGGTGGGCAGAGCATTTAACGAGTGGCATGGTAGCTTCTTCCTTCCACCAGAATTAAATACTGGACAGAAAGACTCATGTTCAACTTCACACCCCAAAATCAATGGAAGCCATTAAAAGGCCAATTAAGGGCCACATAAGTTCCTTGGTCATCCCCTGCTGGGATTAGCCTAACTGAAAGCACACCCATTACCATGTGGCATGTGCAACAGGTCAAGCTGTTCATGCATGATTGTCACCTCAGGAGAGGGAGAGACCCTGGATTGAAGTGATTGTGTGGGGTTGGTTTTCTCCACAGGAGAAGTTGCTGGGAGCCAGACACCACCCCTGCTCCCTGCTGCCTCCTCTCCGTGATTCCCATCTCAGATCACTCACCTCTCCATAAATCATTAACTTGACTCCTGGGTCCTCCATGATCCCAGTGCTTCTTTCAACCACGGCCATCTCCTTGACACTGCTGAGTGTGACCATTCTCGAATTAGGCACCAACTCTCACTGAGCAGCCCCTCTACCCTGGAGTCTTAATTCCAGTTGAAGGCTTACCACTGGCCTTGCCAATGCCTGAATGGGTTGCCATACCTACGAGGAAGAGGCAGTGTGGTTCTCTCACTCACTGACTCTCCCGCCAGCTGCTGAGGCCCCTATAGTCTTGACCAGGTTCTGTCATGTGAGTGAGGGATTGAGAGAAAGATGCAGTAAATGGGAGGGTGGGAATGAGTGAAAAAGGAAATATAGAGTGGAGGAAGAAGGGAAAGCTACATAACTGGGAGAGAGTTTAACAGAAACTGTATTAAGAGAGGGACATACGCAAATGAGAGAAGGGAACTGGGGAGACAGAGAAACATGAACTCAGAGAGAATTAGGAACATTCAAATTGGTGAAGAGAGAGAGAAAACAAGTAACACAAAATTGGAAGGGGAAGAGAAAGTGAGAAAAATTCCAAGCTAAGAGGGTAAGAGCGAAATACAAACTGGGGAAAGGTAACAGAAATTAGAATGAATGTTTGCGCAGCCCTTGCTGTGATGGATGCTTATTATCTGTGTGGTAGTGTTGGAATCAGTCAGGAAGTTTCAGTGCTTGTCCCATATAACAGGATCACCTCTGAGTCTGAACTTCGATAGTGTGCTATTAGAGTTTGTCTGGTATGAGTTTGATTTCTTATATTTTTTGTGATATATTATCAAAGATTAAAAAATTACAAAAACTTCAATCAGAAGCTGCTTATATTGATGATGTGTCTCATTGTGATTGAGAACATAGAAATGTCATGGAGGTAGTTTTAATTTGACTTTTACACATCCTCAAATCTTTCTTTTCTTGCATGCTGATTTATGAATTATATCATTCATTAAACTGTGAAAGAAAATGTCAAGTATTTTATTCAGAACTTGGTGATGGATACTAAAGTGAGTATAATAACATTCACAAGCAATAGGCAAATACCATGTTATCAATGTCACATGATCAATTTGCCAGTAAAACGTCAAACCAATGTTACTCATGTCTGTAGCCACACCATCAACAAGTATCAAACACTTGTATCAAGTATCAAATGACACTACAAATTTTGTGTTTTCAAATGGGCACACAATTTGATGACTTATTTGGAATTTTAATTTGTTGTGAGTTAGAAGAGTGAATGCTGAGCTCTGAATCTAAACAAAGGAGATTACATTCAAATACAGCGCAGCCAAAAAGAAAAGGCTAAGATTGGGTGTGATTTATTTTTGGGCTAATTACAGAATTTACCATGACATCACAGCCCCATTACTGTAAATAAATTATTTCTTGCCTCCTGTTTGTACAGGTTTTAGTGTAGCTGGGATTAAAATGCCTTCTGTTTGTGTTCAGAACAACAGCTGTTTATCCCACAGGGCCTAAGGCTCACTTCAACAGTGCAAATGGAGCAAATAAAAACCAAAGAAGGATTCTGAAGAAAGGTTTCTGGATCTGAAATGTTAACTCTGCTTTCTCTCTGCAGATGCTGCCAGATCTGCTGCATTTTTCCAGCAATTTCCATTTATCTGCAAAAGGAGCAAGTGCATCTGCTCTGTTCAATTGTAGGACATTGGAGAAACCAATAAAAAGACCATCAGACCTCAGAAAATGGCTGAAGATTGATTGAAAATTTTATTTGTGTGAAGCTGGGATGAGGATCATTTAACTGCCAGCTCAAATATTAATTTGAGACTAATTGCTGTCATATTTTACACACAAATACTAGACCAATGATCTTGATAAGAAGTCCAGTTCTTCAACTCTTCAACAATGCATTCTGCTGTTCTGGTTGTCTTTTGGTTACTAGATGTAGCCAATAATCACATTTTAGGCCTGTAAAGACAAAAACACTTTTACTTAATAATTTTCATTCTGTCTTGTATGATAAGAATAGGTTTAGGCTGGTGCTGATTCAAGTTACATGACTCTGTACTGTAGCAATGAATATAGCCCCCAGAACACTTACAAATAAAACCTAGTTTCTAGCTTCTTACAGACAATACAACAATATATCACTCCTACAATTATTTATAAGACACACTCTTATTTTGTTTCTTGTGTCAAGAAACATTCCTTGTTTGCTCAAATTTTATTTAACAAACCTATTAATGAGGATAGGTTTTTTTTTAACTAACATGTTATTTTGAAATTTTCTGTGAAAGATATATATAACCGTCTTACTTTGAATATTACTAATTAGATAGCACAGGCACATGGGGCTGAATGGCCTCCTTCTGTAGCAATGTTATGCAATGATTGAAATTCACTGTGGGAAAGAGAAGCTCTTGGCAGTGAATGTACTATTACGAGCTGAATGTCTATTTTGCACAGCCATAATGATTCAGAAAACCCATTTGTTTGTTTGTTTTTGCTGACAATGGTATCCTTTTGCTTTTGTTTTAAATATCTGCCTTTGACAAAAATATCACTGGATTTTGGTCTTTGCTTTTTTTAATTATCCAGGTGATAGGAGTAAACAAAGAAAATGGGTTTAACTTAAGCAAAGTGATCAGACTCTATATCAGAAGCATTCTATTTAAAAAAGGTATCTTAAGGGCAACATGAAACAATTAAGTATTTTGATCTTTCAATAATGATGCCAAAATCATGAATCCATTTAATGATTGCTGAAAGCCATGAATCAAATCTTTAGCTTCCTCCAATAACTTAGTTTGAGGCATTAATTCCCCTAACATACACTGAAAATCCTGGAGAAACTCAGCATATCTTTCCACATCTGATCTGTGGAAAGAGAAACAGAATTAATGTTTTCAAACTGATATGATTTTTCTTCAGAACTAAAAGGGACTGGAAAATGATTTTTTAATATACTTTATATTAAAATATGTAATATACTTTATATTAAATTATATGTAATAGTTTTTAATATACAAGGCAGAAGAGGAGAGTATGGAATATATTTCAGTGAAAAACACAAAGGTTAACGAGGGAAAAAAAGAGATGTTAAATGGATGTGCATTAAGGAGTGAAAGGGAGAAAATCCATCTTCTCAACAGAGAGCAAAGTGAACAAGACAAGACAAGGCTGTAGGAGTGTGAGGAGAGAATGCAGGGAAAATGGACGACAGACTTCATGTAGCCAGGCTGTGAAGTTGTGAAATTCAATATTGAGTCATAGAGCCTGTAAAGTGGCTAAGTGGAAAATGAGGTGTTGTTCTTCAAACTGGCAATGTGCTGCAAGGAAATCAGTTCTCTTGCTGTGATCTTTTTAATGTAGCAAATAATGCATTTCTGTAAAATTCTACCATCTTACGTGGAAATGATTATGGATGTGATAATCTAGCAGCTCCAACTATGAAAGAACTAAGTAACAATGTGAAAATTAAGCAATGAACTCAGCAAGTCAGGGTTGAAATTTCTATTTTTGTTCAGGAAATAGTGAGATGCTTGGTCTAACCACTGAAATGTTAATAGGATCGCAGGAACACATTTGCTTAATGCATTAAATTGCTGAGAAATCAGTTTAATATTCAGGAATGGAAATAATATCCACTTTCAATGCCCCCACACTAATGTTTTCTTAAGACTGCTATTTAGATAATAAGACCCTTAATAAACATTAATGTGAAAATGTCTCTTCAATATTGTGTTGAGAAACTACATGAGTGCAAGATTTGGGGTGTGAAAGGAGCAGATTAATTTTGGGGTGTTGCTTATTGGGAATAAAATGGCCCTTGAGTTTTATATATTGTTCTATATGTTTTGTAAAACAATATATAATGTTGGGTTTGGAGTTATGCAAGGACAATTCTCTGATGTGTGAGTGGTACATTGCTCAATTACATTGCTGGATTATCAATGATGTCCTCAGGAGTAGGTTTAATGAAAGAATACTTTGAGATGTTGCTGAAAAGGTGTCATGCAAAATGCAGGCTTGTTTCCTTGCCCAGAACCAGTTGTAAACTCTTTAGAAATGTGATCATAATATTTTGGGAAATGTGCAAAACGAGTCTTAAAACATACAATTGGCTCTAGGTCAAACAGGAATTCAGTGGTTGAGGTTTTTTTATAGGTATAATCATAGTCAGCAGTGATGCTGCCAGATCAGTTCTTTAACATAGTGCACACAAGGTCCAGTACATCCTCATTGTATCATGTTGCGACCGGGCGGGATTTGCAATTTCTTACAGTTCCACATACTCGAAATCAAGATGAGGAGGGCTGGACTAACTCCTTTCTTCACCCACCTCATAACAAACAAGACTCGTATCAAAAAGGTTGATTTTTTCATAAGATATATTTCTACCAGATTAATTTACGTTTTTGAAAGTGCTAATTTAACCAGGCTTTCTTGAGTTAACAGATGGGTGAATTTATTAGTTACTAAATGTGGGAAGAAATAATAATGTTAACATGCGTACACTTAGATTATGAGTAAGAAGTTATTCCAAAAACAGATAAAGTTTCAAAAATATCCATCTCTGAGTCATTCAGGAAGAATAGATATTAGAACATTGGGGCCGTTTCCGTGAATGTTACCAGTGGGCATTGTTAGTGGGTGAACAATTGATTTGGACACTCTTGATATTGCAGATTGATTGAACTTCCATCATCCTGGTTCCTTTTGATAATTGCTGCTGGCAGCACTCACGGTGTAGGGTGACTTTGCCTTTCTTTAGCTGCATTGCATGAGCAGTTCTCAAAGCTATGACCTTCAGAGCACACTAGTCTACACACTAGGATGTTAGGGAACAAAAACTCAGAGACCAGAGTTGAACTTGGCTTTTAACTCTGATTTTATATATCCCAAAAAGACAAAACACAAAGTATCTGCTGGAGATGGCCTCCTGCTAAGAGGAGTTTGGGTAGTCAGCCTTTCATTATTTCTTCCTTTTTAGTCTTTCCATTTTAAACTTCCCTGACTGTGTACTGGTATGATATTCTATGAATCCACACAGGACTCTGAGTTCACAGTCAACTCTTGGCTGTAACAGTCCTCTTTCAAAAAACAGACTTTGGATTTAAATTTTCCATATGTCCATAAATACTTGAGGTTGTGATCCATCATTATGAGAGCAGTGATAGATCTGTTCTGCAAAAAGAAGTCAGGAGCAATAGCGCAGTAGTGCTTCAAATTTCTTTTGGAGGAGTGAAACAGCCTCTGTGTTTTTAACTTAGGAAGCAGTTCTGTTGTGACTCTTCAATTTATGAAACTATTTTTAAACTATAGACCCTTAGTGTTTTGGTTTCATTTTAATAATGTTGATGAGAGAATACCTATGGAGGGTAAGGTGGAAGGAAAATTGTATTTCCTTAGCTAAGCCCCATGACATAAATTTGGAAGCACAAAGTCTTTTTCCAAATATTATATCACTTTCTTGTACCATGGTTCACAGGTTGACAAAAGAAAAGTGCTGTTGTTTTCTAGTTTCCCTACCTACACTTCTTTTCTCCCATTTACTTTCAGAGAAACATGGATCCAGCACATTCAGTACAAAAGTCCCCTAAGGTATGTAGTCAACTATCTAATTAGCTGACCTTTCAGACAAAACTTACCCTCTGTCAGAAATGCCTCAGGAACATCTTACTGATGAAGTTAGAGCTTCATTCCTGGCTCCTGTATCTGGACAAAGCAACAATAGGATGCAGACAAGAAAGCAACCTGCTCCAAATCAGTAAGCAACATTCATACAAGCTCTGACACATGACATTCAGGAAGAAGATCCCATAACACTCACTGTGTGACACATCAAAGCCACATGCAGAGTGTGGGTGGCTGTTCAGCAAAACCTCTTGTCAGCACAGGATCATGACTTACAGGGGGGTCTTGGCCTCAGTTTGTTCTTTCACCTTTTCTTAAACTGTACACTCAAAACATCTATTCACCTTATTCAGCCTATTGAAACTGAACTAATTCCAGCAGGAATTCAATCTGACGCCCAGCATTCTTTTTGTTACAATGTCGTATTTATAGAAAAATAGAATAATTTATCACTTTGTAAGGCAACACATCCTAGGAGATGGAGGAGGTAAATCCTCCAGAAATAAATCCAGTCACATGTGCACCTTACCCTTTCAACAAAGGGAGTTATTGCTTTTACTATAAAAATAATAGTAGATTTTCCTTTCTCTTGACTACATTTCAGTCATGTATTTGGTTTATCTGTACAGATGATGACTGTTCATTGTGGAACAATTATATTTATTTCTAATCCAAGCACAGCCACTGGGGAGTTGGAGGCCTATAATCAAGGAGGAGGCAGTTACAAGTGAATGATGGTGGAAAGGGGATCCAAGATAAGAAGGAAGAGATGTTGGCAGCAAGAGTGGGGGAGGGTCTCAGAGCGCAACCCCTATGCTAATGCCATGTCCCCTGATCAGCACCAAGTGTCTTAAACAATAGATGCCACTTCAAGCCTGTATGCAAACATGCCACATTTTATTATTGTGCTTCCCATGTGGAGAGTCCCCTGCCTGCTGCTGGGGTAATATGAGTGACAACAAGATGAGAGGGCCTTAAAAGAGCATTATTTGCCCACTCTGGGCACTCAGTTGGAGGTGAGCAGATAAATCATAAACAGGCTTCCTGTCATTGATTTAACTGGGACGGAGGTGATAATTTGACAAGGACCCCTCTCATTAACCTCCCAACTAATTAACTGACCAAGTGCATTAAAGTACACTACTGCAGCAGATGAGCCTTGAACCCAAGCCTTCATGCCATTGATAGGGATGGGATTGATGCACCAGAAGAGCTGTTATGCAACTATAGCCTCTTAATCTCAACTGCTTCAATTTTGATAACATATCTATTTTGGGGTATATTATGAAAGTCTCTAGATACGTCAACAGAATAAATCTCATCAGCCCTTTTTGTTGCTTCATCAAAGACCTCAATCAACTTAGTCAAACATGATTTATCTCTTGCATTTACTTTATTTATTCATAATTTTTTTCTCAAGTGCTAATTGTCTCAAGAAAGGTTTCTTCAGCATTGATGTTAGCTCAGCTGCCCAGTAGTTGCCAGGCTTATCCCTCTTTCTTTCTTTGGGTATGAAATTAATGGATTTTCGAGCCAGCAACAAAAAGGAAAACTGAAATGGTTAGGTTGACAGAATCAAGCTTTTCAAAATTCCTCCTGTGAACTACATTTTAAAATGTTTTGACTATTTGTCTTTGAATGACTTTGGTGAAGTCTTAAAATGGTGAGTTCTTAAAGAAAGGTGTGTACAGATGCCACAAAACAAGTCTCTAAAGTAATCAGGATTAAAATACCAATGACCCTGTAGACTGTCAGTGATAAGCAATTCATTTACCCATCTGTGGCACTAATAAACACTGGACAGCTTGTTGGTTAACCAGTAATGAGTCCTTTCAGGCTGTGAGCAAGGAGAAGTAGAAAGAAAAGAAAGGGATGTTGCAGAATAACAGCTTTGAGGACAAATAAAATGTTCTAATTCAGTTAATTCATTTAAAACAAAATGCATTGATAATTATTGATGAAGGGAAATAAGACATTTAGAGGTATTAATAGATCTGTAGAATTCATTAACATGACATTTCAACAAACAGACAGCCCAAAGATCATGAAACAAGCTTTTGTATTCCACTGGCATCAGGTCATTAAAAACATGAAGGGAAATTTAAGGTTAAGTATTGAAGCATTTATATGGAAGAAAGACTCGTTTACATTGCATTGAGTGATCCTTTGTCTGTCTGCTCCTTCTTCCTATGAGTCTGCCTTCTTCCAAAGATGCCCTTTTTTCTCACAGAGGGTTCATTCTACTCTTCCTTCACCATCACTATCTGCTGTTGGAGGTTCTGCTATGCATTTCCTGTCTGCAGCTTGCTCTCCACCTATTTAACACAGCATTCTGTGACCATTCACTAAGCAATTCATGATTAGCAGATTCACTTGTACCATAAAGGCTAGACAGTTCAAAACCACATTACTGGCAATGTTCTCTCCTTGAATTACTGTTCTGGGCAAAAGGCAAGTGCCGGAGTAATATCTAGCATTTGTTCAAGAGGAGCTCGTTTTTCTCTATTAGTATCTTCCAAGGGACCCAACCTGTCTGGTGGATCACCCACTTTGGGGCCTGAATGGTCAGGGTTCCAGGGATAGTATCATCAGCACTTCTTGCTTCAGTTGCTGTCTTCCAACAGTTAACCTTGTACCATTTTCCGAGGTGAGAGTAGGCCTACCCTCACTGGATGAACTCTGTGGATTCATAACACACAGGTCACTCCAGGATTCTGCCTTCCTATCTGACACCACTTTATTCAAGTCATTGTGTACCAACACCTCAAGTTTTGCGTAACACTGAGTGAACTGCTTGCCTCCATATCATCCACCAGATTACTGGCCTCAGAAAACTCCCCTTCATGAACCATTCTCTGAGGCTGCCCCTAACTAAGTATTCAATAACATAGGTCTTCACAACTACCTGAGCCCAGCTGCTTCATGCTGCTGTGGGGTCTAGCGTTCCCTCGATTTTGACACCTGATATTCCAATTTCAGTGGAATACCCTTGCACCAATTGGAAGGTCAGTCCTTCAGCTTTGTGATTAGCCAATGTCTTTCTTCTCAACATTTCTCTCTCAGCCCTCTTAGATAGCATATCAAATGGCTAGCATAGCCTCATATGATGCTCAGCATCAGCCTGGCCATCTCTATCAGAAGGTGTGGTCAACCCAAGGGGATGGTCCATGTGAAGGACTGGGTCTCATGCAAAGAAGACAGAGTGTGGAGATGGGCTCATGGATGAATGTGGGGTGCTATTAGAAGCTGAACTCAGCTCCAGGAAGTACTCAGGCCATTCGCATTAACCATCAGGAGGCAAAGTACATTAGATTCAACTACCAGAAATATATGATTGGATTTGAAGACACAGACATCCCAAAGATCATGATGAGGGGTTCTGTCTTCCACTGGCATCAGGTCATTACAAACATTAAGGGAAATAAAGGCTAAAAAAGAAAGTATTTGCAGTATTACATGGAATGAAGCCTGTGGTTTACAATGGGCTAAGGCATCCTTTGTGTGTCTGTTTGTTCTTCTTTCCTTTTAAGAAAGCCATTCTTTACCACAAAGACTCTGTTTGACTGCTCCTGTTACCCTCACTCATTATTGCAACTGGAAGTCATGGCAAAACTATTTGAGCTCCCCTTCTCAGTACTCTCCCTCACTGTCATCATCCATTGCTGGAGTTTACTGGAGGCCTCAATACAATTGTGAAGGGGGAGGCAAAACATTTTCAAAAGGGGCAATACAGTAAAGCATGGGCAGAAATGATGTCATGTGGAAGGGGTGTGCATGATAAGAAGCACGCTATCTTCAAGGGAGTGGGGAGCTGCAGAGAGCAGAGAATTATTACTTCAGACATAAGTACCTCACAGCCAGGGTTTGTGTGGGAAGGGCAGTCAGATGTAGTTGAATCTGTGGGTTAACTGAGTGGGCCATTAGGAAGGGGATGTGGATATTTTGTGGAATTGTATTTAAGGGTTTGTCAGCACATTCAGACTGAGGCTGGAAGCCCCTGGCAGAGGAATGCTTACTGTCACCTTCCATTGTGCTGCAAACTGAAGGTGCACAACAGGAAGAAATAGAACAAAGAACAAAGAAAATTTACAGCCCAGGAACAGGCCCTTCGGTCTGCCAAGCCTGAACCAATCCAAATGTACTGTCTAAACCTGTCGGTCAATTCCTAAGCATTTGTATCCCTCTGCTCCCTACCTACTCATGCATCTGTCCAGACGCATCTTAAATGAATCTACCGTGCCTGCCTCTACCACCTCTGCTGGCAAAGCGTTCCAAACACCCACCACCCTCTGTGTGAAGTACTTGCCGCATGTATTCCCCCTTAAACTTTCCACTTCTCACCGTGAAAGCATGACCTCTCGTTATTGAATCCTTCACCCTGGGAAAAAGCTTGTCTCTATCCACCCTGTCTATACCCTTCATGATTTTGTCAACCTCAATCAGGTCCCCCCTCAATTTCAGTTTTTCTAGTGAAAATAAACCTAACCTACTCAACCTCTCTTCATAGCTAGCACCTTCCATACCAGGCAACATCCTCGTAAACCTTCTCTGCACCCTTTCCAAAGTGTCCACATCCTTTTGGTCATGCGGCGACCAGAACTGTACACAGTACTCTAAATGTGGCCGAACCAATGTCTTGTACAATTTTAACATGACTTACCAGCTCTTAAACTCAATACCCCGTCCAATGAAGGCAAGCATACTATATGCCTTCTTGACCACTCTATCCACCTGTGCAGCAACCTTCAGGGAACAATGGACCTGCACTCCCAGATCTCTCTGCCCATCAACTTTCCCAAGGCTCTTCCATTCATTGTATAATTTGATCTAGAATTAGACTTGCCTAAATGCATCACCTCACATTTGTCTGGATTGAAAGCCATCTGCCACTTTTCTGCCCAATTCTCCAGTCTATCTATATCCTCCTGTATTCTCTAACAGTCTCTTATGTTTTCTGCTACTCCATCCATCTTTGTGTCATCTGCAAACTTGCTGATCATACCAGTAGTGCCCTCTTCTAGATCATTTATGTATATTATAAACAACAGTGGCCCCAATACTGACCCCTGTGGAACACCACTGGTCACCTTTCTCCATTTCAAGAAACTCCCTTCAACTACTACTCTCTGTCTTCTGTTGCTCAACCACCTGGCTAGAATGCCCTGCACACCATGTGACCTCATTTTCTCCATCAGTCTACAGTGGGGAACCTTATCAAACACCTTACTAAAATCCATGTATATGACATCAACAGCCCTTCCTTCATCTAACAACTTGGTCACTTCCTCGAAGAACTCTATTAAGTTGGTAAGGCATGATCTCTCTCACACAAAACCATGTTGCCTATCACTGATAAGCTCATTCTTTTCTAAATATAAATAGATCCTATCTCTCAGTACCCTCTCCAGCAACTTCCCCACCACCAACGTCAGGCTCACTGGTCTCTAGTTATCCGGAATATCCCTACTACCCTTCTTGTGCAGGGGGACAACATGAGCAACCTTCCAGACCTCCGGCACCTCACCTGTATTTAAGGATGCCACAAAGATATCTGTCAGGGTCCTAGCTATTTCCTCTCTCACCTCCCTCAGCAACTTGGGATAGATCCCATCCGGTCCTGGGGATTTGTCCACCTTAATAACCTCTAGCATACCCAACACATCTTCCCTACTTATGCCAATGTGATCCAGACTAATCAAAATTCTATTTCTAATCTCAAGATTCATCATGTTCCTCTCCTCAGTGAACACTGATGCAAAGTAATCATTCAGAATCTCACCCATTCTCTCAGGTTCAGCACACAGCCTTCCTTCATTATCTTTTAGTGGACTGATCCTTTCTCTAGTTACTCACTTGCTTCTTATATAAGAATAAAATGCTTTGGGATTTTCCTTAATTCTGCTTGCCAAAGCTATTTCATGACCCCTTTTAGCCCGCTTGATTCCTTGTTTAAGACTTGTCCTAATCTTCCGATATTCCTCCAGGGCCCGTTCTGTTCTTAGCTGCCTTGACTTTATGTACGCTTCCCTTTTCCTCTTGGCTAGTGGTACAATTTCTCCTGTCATCCACGGTTCACAAATCTTGTCCTTCCTATTCTTTGCCTTTAACAGGACATGCCTCCTGGCTCATTCCCCAGTACCAGGTCCAATATGGCCCCTTCCCTCATCGGACTATTGACATACTGCTCTAGAAAATTCTCCTGGACGCTTCGTACAAATTCTACTCCATCCAGACCTCTGACGCTAAGTATATCCCTGTCAATGTTGGGAAAATTAAAATCTCCCATCACCACTACCCTATTGCCTCTACATCTATTCATAAGCTGTTTACCTATTTGTTCTTCTACCTCACGCTCACTGTTGGGAGGTCTGTAATACAGCCCCAACAATGTAATTGTACCCTTCTTATTTCTCAGCTCCACCCATAATGCCTTACTACCCAAGACCGCCATAGTGTCCTCCTTTTGCACAGCCACGATATCGTCCCTGACCAGCATTGCAACTCCACACCCTCTTTTACTTCCCTCCCTGTCCTGTCTGAAGCACCTATATCCTGGAACATTTAGATGCCGATCATCATGCCCTTCCTTCAACCAAGTCTCTGTGATGGCAATAATGTCATACTCCCAGGCACCAATCCAAGCCCTAAGTTCATCTGCTTTACACACTCTACTCCTTGCATTAAAGTAGATGCATTTCAGGCCACCAGTTCTTTTGCGCTCACCTGCTCTTTGCCTATTCTTCCCTTCATTAATGATATCTTCATAATTCTTACAGTCTCCAGTCTCCACCTCGCTGCCTACTTGTTTTCTTTTCTGGTTCCCAGTCCCCTGCCATATTAGTTTAAAACCTCCCCAACAGCAGTAGCAAAAACCCCCCCAAGGACATTGGTTCCGGTCTGGTTCAGATGTAGACCGTCCCTTTTGTAATAGTCCCACCTTCCCCAAAACCGGTCCCAATGTCCAACAAATCTGAACCTTTCCCTCCTACACCATCTCTCAAGCCACGTGTTCATCCTGCCTACTTTTTTCATTTCTACACTGGCTAGCACGTAGCACTGGTAGTAATCCCGAGATCACCTTTGAGGTCCTCCCCTTTAACTTCTCTCCTAGCTCCCTGAATTCTTCTTTCAGGACCTCATCTCGCTTTCTAATTATATCGTTGGCGCCTATATACACCAAGACAACTGGTTGTTCACCCTCCCCTTCTAGGCTGCAAGAACACTTACAGCAGGCAGAGTAAGTGATGAAACCTGTGAAGGAGGAGCTTCACCACACTTTTAAAGGGAATAACATAAGTTACCATGCCCTTGGTCCTGAGGATGGGGGATGGAGGACAGGAGGACAGGTGCAGAGGTTTCAGGACCTGGGTCTCCATGGCAGCTGCCAACCTTCCATGGAGGCAACTAGACAATCACAGGACACACTAGCTCCTGCAGCCTCTGAATTTCATCACCTCCCATATACCTGTCTGCTGTTCTGTTCCTCTCTGTCTGTGGATGAAGTTCCTAATCACCTACACCATAGGGTTTCCAGTCCTTCCTGAGGGTGAGCTGGTTCGAGGTCTTTGGGAGTCCTCTGAGTGCCAGCGGCCAGGGGCATTTCTTCCTCAGCCACTTGTGAAGCTGGGATTTGCTCAGCAGATTGGGCTCCCACGCTCACAAGCCTAACATTCGCACCGAAGTGTCAGTATGTGAGCCGATGGGGGAGCACAGGAAGCAGCCTTGCCGATGCTTCCTCTGAAGTCTCAATCATGAAGAACTCTCTCATAAACTCAACACAACTCAGACTTCGCCAAAAATATGTAAGGTTCACTCTTTGTATTTCCCTTCACAGATGAAGACACCAGAGATCTCCCTGAAATAATTAGACCTAACGGTCTAGTGACAGTGTGGAACTGAAATAAACTGGTATTAGTCAAAAAGTGGTACTGGTAAAATTAATGGGACTAAAAGTTGAAAAATCCCTGGGATCTAGCGACCTTCAATGTACAGTGTAGAAAGGAATGACTACAGAGATTTCGAAGCATTAGTGGTCATTTTTCAACATTTTATGAAATATATATGAATTGGGGTAGATTGAGTGTTAGTAGCCAGAAAGCAGAGCGTAGGCATAAATTCTTGGGTTGGCAGGCTGTTACCAATGCCTGAGCCACAGATGTTTACAATCTTTGATGATGATTTGCATGTGGGGACCAGTTGTAATATTTCTAAGTTTTCAGATGAATTAAAGAGAATGTGAGTTGTGAGGAGCGTGCAGAAAGACTTCCAGCAAATCTAGACAGGCTGTTAATGGGCAAGAATATGTCAAAAACAATACAATATGGATATGTGTGAGGTTATCCACTTAGAGTCATAGAGATGTACAGCACAGAAGCAGACCCTTCGGTCCAACTAGTCCATGTTGACCAGATGTCCTAACCTAATGTTGTCCCAGTTACCAACACTTGGCCAATATCTTTCTAAACCCTTCCTATTCATGTACACATCCAGATGTCTTTTAAATATTATGATTTTACCAGCCTCCACCACTTCCTCTGGCATCCCATTCCATACTTGCACCACCCTCTGAGTGAAAAGGTTGCCCCTTAGGTCCTTTTTAAATCTTTCCCCTCTCACCATAAACCTATGTCCTCTAATTCTGGACTCCCCCACCTCAGGGAAAAGACTTTGTCTATTTATCCCATCCATGCTCCTCATGATTTTACAAACCTCTGTAAGATCACCCCTCAATCTCAGATGCTCCAGGGAAACAGCTCTAGCCTATTCCAGCCTCTCCCTGTAACTCAAATCCTCCAACCATGGCAACTTGGGGAGGAGGAATGAATGCCTTCAGTATGACGTAAATGTGAGAGATTGGCAAGTGTTAATGTCCAAAGGGACTTAGGTGTTCTTGTTCATAAGTCTCTGAAAGCTAGCATGCAGGTACGGTATGCAATTCAGAAGGTTAACCTTTATTACAAGAGAGTTGAGTAAAGAAACAAAGAAGTCCTGCCTCAGTTGATTAGAATAATGGTGAGACTACACCTGGAGTATGATATGCATTGCTGATCCTGTTGTTTAAGGAAGGGTATACTTGATGTTGTGATAAGATGTTACTCTGCAACCTTTCCTCAGCTTGCAGAAGAGGCACAAAGAGGGAGATATCCTAGAGTCAATATGAAAAATTCCCCTCTGATCCACAAGAAATCAAGGCACTTTCAGAAGAATACATCAACTGTCTTCATATGTTGTCAACTCAAGGGGCAGCCTATGGTGTCTGCTCAGGGTTGCAAGTTTCTGCAGTGGCTCCCCAGGGGAGACTGATTAACAAGGTTAGATCTCATGGAATACAGGGAGAACTAGCCATTTGGATACAGAACAGGGAGAACTAGCCATTTGGATACAGAACTGGCTCAAAGGTAGAAGACAGAGAGTGGTGGTGAAAGGTTGCTTTTCAGACTGGAGGCCTGTGACCAGTGGAGTCCCACAAGGATTGGTGCTGGGTCCACTGCTTTTCGTCATTTATATAAATGATGTGGATGTGAGCATAAGAGGTATAGTTAGTAAGTTTGCAGGTGATACCAAAATTGGAGGTGTAGTGGACAGTGAAGAAGGTTACCTCAGTTATAGCAAGATCTTGATCAGATAAGCCAAAGGGCTGAGGAGTGGCAGATGAAGTTTAATTTAGCTAAATGCGAGGTGCTGCATTTTGGGAAAGAAAATCTTAGCTGTACTTTTCCACTTAATGGCAAGATCCTAGGGAGTGTTGCTGAACATAGAAACCTAGGAGTGCAGGTTCATAGCTTCTGAAAAGTAGAGTGGCAGGTAGATAGGATAGTGAAGAAGGCATTTGGTATGCTTTGCTTTATTGGTCAGAGTATTGAGTACAGGAGTTGGGAGGTCATGTTGTGGCTGTACAGGACATTTGGTTAAGCCATTTTTGGAATATTGTATGCAGTTCTGTTCTCCTTCCTATCGGAAAGATGTGGTACGTTATGAAATGAGCTGCCAGAGGAAGTGGTGGAGGCTAGTACAACTGCAGCATTTAAGAGGCATTTGGATGGGTATATGAAAAGGAAGGGTTTGATTAGATTACTTACGGAGGGATATGGGCCAGGTGCTGGCAGGTGGGACTAGGTTGGGTTGGGATATCTGGTCAGCATGGACGGGTTGGGCCGAAGGGTCTGTTTCCATGCTGTACATCTCTATGATTTTATGACTTTATATAGGGATAACATGGGAATATAGTGTTGAGGCAGATGATCAGCCATAGTAAGCAATTAGCGCATACAATGATAACTCTATTTTTAAAGTGCAACTGTGGTGTGGTAGCAGTGGTGGTAGGAGGTCTTTTTGATGTAGAGCGCATTTTATCCAAAATTGGACACAGAACAAGACATCTTACCGCACTGATGTTGGAAGGTGTTAATAAGGCTGTAATAGAAAAGTGAACCTGGACATCATCAACATAGTTGATCCCCTATCTCTGGATGACGTCATCAAGGGGTAACTAGATGAAGATGGCTTGCTGGGGGGCAGAGAGCAAATGGAGGCCCTCGTGTGATTTCGGAAGTGGCAGTGTAGAGAGGAAAGAATAACAATTGCTGGAAATGTTTTGGTTATAATTTCATGGGTAAAGAGCGGAACCAAGTGAAGGTTGCCCCAGTAAGGTAGATAATCAAAAAAGAAGAGGAGGATGGTACAATGGAAAATGGAGAATTTCAGAGATGAAATAGTAAACAGGACATGTTCTGTTGCTCTTTTTACCCAACAGAAGAATCAATTGTGATTGATTTTAGGTAATTATATTTAGTACAATAGTCGTAGTGTCATAAAGTCATACAGCACGGAAACAAACCCTTCAGATCAACCAGTCCCTGCTGACCAATAATCCCAAACTAAACTAGTCCCACCTGCCTGTGCTTGGCCAATATCCCTCTAAATATTTCTTATTTATGTACTTATCTAAATGTTTTATGAACATTGTAACTATACCAACATCCACTACTTCCTCTGGAAGTTCATTCCACACATGAACCACATTGTGTTAAAAAATTGCACTCCATGACTTTTTAAAATCTTTCTCCTTTCACCTTAAAAACATGTCCCCAGTCTTAAAATCCACCACCTAGGAAAAGGACATTCCTCTTATCTATACCCCTTATTATTTTATGCACCTCCATAAAATCACCTCTCAACTGTCTATGCTCCAGTGAAAAAAGCCCCAGCCTATCCAGCCTCTCCTTACAGCTCAAACTCTCTATTCCAGCAACATCTTGGTAAATCTTTTCTGAATCTTCTCCAGCTTAATAATATTCTTCCTACAGCAGTGAGACCAGAACTGGGTACAGTACTCCAGAACAGGCCTCACCAATGTCCTGCATAACCACATAATATCACAAATTCAACTTGTATAATGTCCCAACTCCTACGTTTAAAAGTCTGAACATGAAGGCAAGCATGCTTAACGCTTTCTTAACTATCTTAGTTATATGTGATGCAAACTTCAAAGAATTATGTACCTGAACCCTTAGGTCTTTCTGTTCTAAAACACTATTCAAGGCTCGACCATTAATTGTACATGTCATTTATTTTTTTTACCAAAATGCAATACCACACGTTTATTCAAATTAAACTCTACCTGCCATTCTTCAGCTCACTGACCCAATTGACCAAGATCTCTCTGTAATCTTAGATAACCTTCTTCACTGTCCACTATACCACCAATCTTAGTGTCCTCCGCAAACTTACTAACCATTTTTTTAATGTTCTCATCCAAATCATTTACATAAATGACAAACAAAAGTGGACCCAGAACCAATCACTGTTGTACACTGCTGGTGACGGACCTTCAATCTGTAAAACACCCTCAATCAGTCTCTCTCCTACCGATAAGTCAATTTTGTATCCAATTGGCCAGCTCACCCTGAACCCCATGTGATCTAACTTTAATAATTAGTCTAACATGTAGAACCTTGTCAAGGGCTTTACTAAAGTCCAAGTACACAATGACTACTGTAGTTAATTTTAAAACATCATAGAAGAACCTTGCTTTATTTGTTCTTTGGGATGATTAAATGGATTTCAGGCAATACATGTGTGATCATCTGAGGGTTTAATCTCTCAATGGGTCAGCAAACTATGAGATCAAAGATTGAAGCACTTCTCCATCATCAGAAGCCTTTTCGCTCAGATTTGTGGTAAGAGTATTGTTGAGGCTATCAGTGATGGAATAAACTGGATAACAACTAACAGGTCCAGAGGTTCACAGTTAAAATTAGAAATCTTCAAATTACTGTCCAGGTTGACTGTTCTGTCACAAGCTGCAATATACTAATATCTCAACAACAGATTCAATATTGCAGTACATAAAGGACATGAATTTCTGGTTAGTAAACCCTCAAAAAAGCCAAAAAACCTTAGCGGTTGCCTGTTCAAATGCAAATGGTTTTGTAACAATGTGGTAAGTCTTGATTATTGCCAAGAGAATCCTGGAAGTTTAATTTTTGAAGTATGGGATTCATGTGGCACAGGGCACCTCCAAAAGGCAGCAATGCTGAAAAGGTTCTCCCATTACTTTAAACTTTTGTTCCAAAGTCCAGGAAAATTCTGTGCGCATTTGTAAATGTTATGAACCATACTTCCTATTCATTTGCTATTGATCACAATGAGCCATTTAATAAATATTAAGAACTGTTCACTTTTCCAGCTCTGGCCTATTGTGCATTACCCTTCCCACAGCCCATCATTGACAACTTCTCTTCAGCCATTTAGGTCTGAGACTCTCAAATTGCTTCTCTTACACCCCAATACCTCTCCAGCCTCCTTTATGACATTTCTTAAAACTCAAATTCTTCCATTAATCTTTGGATCAGACTTCATTGCAATAGGATAAGCAATTTTGGAAACACAAGATGGGCACTTGTTTATTCAAAAGTAATTGTAAGGTTGTTAATTTAAGTGGCACAAGTTCACATTTAATATACTCGCGAAATAGACAGGAAGTGACCACCGAAGCAACTTCACTAATACCAGGACTGTCTCTGTCTCAAAAAAAGACTTTACATAAAGCAGGCTGAGAGAGGAGAAAAGAGGCTGAAACGTGAGCCCTTCTGACCCCCACTTTGTATGAATTTTGTCCTGGCCAGCTTGGAGTGTGCACTGCCAGGGGTGAAGCAAGGTCAATTTTAGTTAAACCCAACACCTGAGCTCGCCCCCAGTCCCATCGCCTTCCCTGGTGATCAGGGCATGTTGTGTTTTCTATTTCTCTCTAGCTCCACTTCTTAAGCAAAAAAGGCAAAGAAAATTTTGTTGATTAGGTAAGCTGCTTTGTACCTTTTAACGGTTATTTTTATTAATAAGCCTTTTTAAATTACCAATTTATTACTTTGGCACTTTTTGCCCTGAAATTAATGTTTACTATGGACTGCTGTTACCTTTCCTAAATTTGTTCAGCAGTCCCTTGAGTGGCCCTATGATGTGATAGTCCTGAGGTAGAAGTTTCTCTACAATTTTGAGGAATAATTGAGTAGGCTCAACGTTTGTCCTATTTACTATGGTCCTATAAATATTGCTTTCTGTGGCTTGGGCATTAGCTTTTATCTAATTATGCCCCGAGAAGCACCTTATATAAAACACTAATAAAAACAGCTTTCACTTATATATTGTAGAATTTGTTTGAGACGTTGACAGGGTATTTATACAGGATTTCCTGGCCACTAATGAGAATACATTGCAGATCCTTTGGGACTCAGTGACCTTCCTGCCTGAATTAAAAATGTGTACTCTGCAAAGTGAAACTGCATACCAGGAGAGTATTAATCAAATCCACCCCATGTTATCGAAGCTATAAGTTTATATATCATGTAGAAGCATACTCTTTGCTTTACGATCTTTGTTTCTGATGTCAACAGATGCAACACATGGATAATAGCAATGGCAGTGCTTCACGTAAAGATATGCTTTCAGTATTGGAGCCCAAAATAATATTGATTTAAATTGTATTGCCTGACAGGGTAAGATTTCAGTTTTTGCATAATTCAAAACCTATTGTGGTGAAATTGTACATGTACTTTCAATTGACTTGAGGTGTTTTGTATTTTTGTTCAACAATTGATTTATTTTCTCAACTTCTAATTTGTGCATCTATTCACAACACTCTTGCCCACCAGATCAAACTAACCTTTACCTTTGTGGATTCTTCAAGGTGGCGACAGAGTAGGATCCTCCTGTTGGAGCTCCTCTGCTCTGCCTGTTCTTTCTCTTTCGTTATCTTTCTCTCTTTTTTCTTCTTCTCTCACCTCAGCACAGGAGGTGAATACTGGTGTAGCAACAGGCTCCGGCTGCAAGTCCCCAGAGCAATGAGCCTGGAAAGCGCTTGGGCAGTTAGCCCCAGAGCACTATGGGGAAGCAGCCCCAGTACAGGCTTGGGCAGTGTGGCCCAGAGTACTATGGGGAAGCAGCCATGGTACTGCGCTTGGGTAGTGAGCCCCAAAGCACTATGGGGAAGCAGCCCCAGTACTGCGCCTGAGCAGTGAGCCCCAAAGCACTATGGGGAAGCAGCCCCAGTACTGTGCTTGGGCAGTGAGCACCAGAGCACTATGGGGAAGCAGCCACAGTACAGGCTTGGGCAGTGAGCCCCAGAGCACTATGGGGAAGCAGCCCCGGTACTGCGCTTGGGCAATGAGCCCCAGAGCACTATGAGGAAGCAGCCCCAGTACAGGTTTGGGCAGTGAGCCCCAGAGCACCCTGGGGAAGCAGCCCCAGTACTGCGCTTGGGCAGTGAGGCCCAGAGCACCCTGGGGAAGCAGCCCCAATACTGCGCTTGGGCAGTGAGGCCCAGAGCACTCTGGGGAAGCAGCCCCGGTACTGTGCTTGGGTAGTGAGCCCCAGAGCACTATGGGGAAGCAGCCCTGATACTGCACTTGGGCAGTGAGCCCCAGAGCACTCTGGGGAAGCAGCCCCGGTACTGTGCTTGGGTAGTGAGCCCAGAGCACTATGGGGAAGCAGCCCCAATACTGCGCTTGGGCAGTGAGGCCCAGAGCACTCTGGGGAAGCAGCCCCGGTACTATGCTTGAGTAGTGAGCCCCAGAGCACTATGGGGAATCAGCCCTGGTACTGCACTTGGGCAGTGAGCTCCAGAGCACAATGGGAAGCAGCCCAGGAGCATTGCACATGCAGCGAGTCCCAGGCGGAGATTGACATGGGGGAGGCAGTCTTGGCACTTTACCGTGGAGCAGCTGAGTGCCAGTACAGAGCGGTCTGGGGCTTGGAGCGGAGTGGAGATGGCTGTCAGACTGGGACCTGACACAGGCGTTCAGACCACGTGCGGAGTCCCTGCACTGAGCTGCTACACTGTAATGTCTATTTGAAATTTCCTATATTACTGTAAGGTCGACTCTTTAATGTTGTCCTATTTTTAAACTTACTTCTCAATTCTAAGTAATGCAACTACTTTTATGCCTCTGCTGTTTCCAAGAATTGTACCGAGGTACTTATACATAAGATGTTGTAATAAGAAGGTGGTCATTGTAAAAGATTTTCACTGTGCTTTTACCATGGAGTACGTGCGACAATAAAATTGTTCCTAAGTGAGTTAAAAGTCAGTAATGTGCTATGTTAGGTGAAGTTTCAAAACATCATTCATCATTTATAGTAGTTCAATCCATCCTGACATGTTGCCAGTAATAGTCATTGAAGGACAATATTAAACATAATCAATTTCTACCACTAGCAATTTATAATTTATTCTAGTACAGAAGGCATTTTCCTTTCATTCATTCATGGGACATTGTCAATGCTGAACATTTATATTCCACCTCCAACTGTCCTTGAGAATGTGATAGATTATGTACCTTATGTTACATTCTTCTAATTTCCAGTAGAAGCATAGAGTCATAGAGATATACAGCATAGAAACATAAATCTTTCCTGGACCCTTTCAAGTTTAACATCTTTCCTAGAGAAGGGAAACCAGAATTGAATGCAGTATTACGAAACTGGCCTAGCCAAAACATCATTCATTATATCGCTGAAACTCAAAATGTAATGGCTTTTACTTTGTTTTCCTTTGTTTACCATATTTATCCAAGGTCTTATAACTTGATTCATAGTTCCTTGAAAGTGGAGTCGCAGGTAAGTAGGATAATGAAAAAGGTGTTTGGTATGCTCGCCTTTATTGGTCAGAGCATTGAGTATAGGAGTTGGGAGCTGTACAGGACATTGGTTCGGCCAGTTTTGGAATATTGTGTTCAATTCTGGTCTCCCTCCTATTGGAAGGATGTTGTGAAACTCGAAAAGAAAGACTTATGAGGATGTTGCCAGGGTTGGAGGCTTTGAGCTAAAGGGAGAAGCTGAATAGACTTGGGCTATTTTACCTCAAGCATGAGAGACTGAGGGGTGACCTTTTAAAAGTTTATAAGATCATGAGGGGCATGGATAAGGTGAATAGCGAAGATCTTTACCCCTGGGTGGGGGAGTCCAAAACTAGAGGGCATAGGTTTCAGGTGAGGGGTGTTGTGAGGAATCTGGATTCAATGACAGAGTTTATTGTACAAAGAAATTGGAGCTCCGGGGAGAGAGAGAGAGAGAGACATCTGGCAGCATGCTGTTAGCCGTGAGCCTTCTCTCACCCTGGGAGCACATGTCACGACATTTTATACATTTCATGGTACAATGGTCCAAATATTGAGTCCTTGTTTGTGCAGCATGGTTTGTTTACAGACAACATTACAGAGTCATTGTCAGTTTCAGGGGAATGTTACAGAATCATCGTCAGTTTCAGCAGCTACGCAGAAGTCCATTGCTGCAGTAATTGGTGGTGATCGTTCTTCCTGAGAAGGAAGATCGTTTTCCATTACTGCAAATCTAAGGTATTAACACTTGTATACAAGCAGTCTCAGGTAGGGGGGTTAACATTTCTACTGAAGGTGGTGGCTGGATTCAGACACTTTGGCGGGCAGTAGATGTTACTGATGTATATTCTCTCCTCACCCACCTTAAACTAATTATCTTTGTTCTGTGTCTATTGTGTTGGTATCCTGTTGGCCTCAGGCAGTATCTGTGTATGCTTCGCTGTACTTTCACATGTAATGGTTCAGTGGCCATCTTGTGTACTAAGTGACTAACTTATGGCTCAGTGGCCATCTTGTGTCTGTGACCAACTTATGGCTCATCTTGTGTCTGTGTGCCCTGTGTCAGCATGCCCCGTGTCAACTCCCACTTCAGGGGGAAAAGACATAAAAGACACTTAATTTGCAACCTTTTTGTGCAGAGGATGGTCCATGTATAGAACAAGCTACCAGAGGAAGTGGTGGAGGCTGGTACAATTACAACATTTAAAAGGCATCTGGATGAGTATATGAATAGGAAGGGTTTAGAGGGAGATGGGCTGAATGCTGGCAAATGGCATTAGATTTATGTAGGATATCTAGTCGGCATAGACAGGTTGGAACAAAGGTTTCTGTGCTGTATGACTCTATGACTCTACGAAAATACAAAGTTCTCTTTTTGGAATGTAATCAAAGCCATGTTTTGGGGTCAGCATTCAAACTAGTCTGATCCACCATACCATTCTAAATGATAATGTTAGAATCCCTACTATGTGAAAGCAGGCTCTTTGACCTATCAAGTCCACACTGACTCTCTGAAGAGCATCCCACCCAGACCCATCACTGGATTTATCCCTGCATTTCCCAAAACTAATCTACCAGTCTACACACTACAGGCAATTTAGCATGGCCAATCCATCTAACCTGCACATCTTTGGACTGTGGGAGGAAACCGGTGCAGCCAAAGGAAACCCACACAAACAGGGAGAATGTACACACTCCACATAGACAATTGCCTGGGCTGGAATTGAACCCAGGTCCCCAGTGCTGTGAGGCAGCCGTGCCACCCTAAACGGAGCAAGGAATTAATGCAAATATACTCAATCATAAATTGCAGCTTTTATAATTATTTGGAATAAGGTAATACAAAATCATGCAGTACTCTGTCTCTGCGTAGCTTTCTCCAGTACTGCAAAAATTCCAGGCCATTCTTCAAGCAGCTCTGTGCAGTGTGCAATATTCAGTCAAATGTATTATAAACAGAAGGAATGTTGCAAATTGAAAAAGGCTCAGGTTTTCATGTACAAGAATAATAAGCCCATAGAAAGCAGAGAGCAAAGCCGTGGATGTGAAAGTTGAATGCGACAATGGTCATTGTATTCAGAGGAACACTGTGCCAGTTTCCAGAGTATGGATATTCATGTAGCAGGTTAATTATACTGGAGACTGGTGTCCTTTGTCAGTTCAGAAAAGACTGCTTAAAAAGCAAATGTGGATACTGGGGTAGAGATTAATGAACATGTATCTCATGGGGTGCAACAGCATTTTCCTTTCAGTTCTCCTCAAAAACTGTTCTCCTGCCTTCACATTTAGGAATGCTATGGCTTTCCAACACATTCCCCATCCGATGCATCTTGGAGACTGCTATTGAAATAACAGCTGGGAGTAAAATAGTTGTAACAAAAGTTATTACAGCCAATCACGATGAAGATGAAACAGATGCACAATTATACCATGTACAATACTACCAACAATGATATTTGGTTTGAATTTAATTTGAACAATTTCTGATGCTTCACTGAACTTTGCAACATGTCTCCAATAATAGGAGCACTTTTCTATGTCACAAGATGGGGTGCAGCATGAACTCTGTTTCTGAATATCAGTCACACATTTTCAAAAAGGTTGTGCATTGTTGTGATATTCAAAAATGATATTTAACACTTAATCCATTTTTTGAGGTATACTCAGCATAGTTCATGGAACATAGAATGGATAGGGCAAAAACATTGAACATATTGGAAAGATATGGGAAAGATCTCCATTTTGTGCAATAATGTAAAACACATGAGTGTGTAGACAATTTTTCAACTCTTCCATAGAGGTTAAGATCTATCTCATCTTTTTTCTAATATGGAATAAATTTGAATACTTGAAAGAAAGACCCTGGTCTTTATATTGTTCCTTTCAAAAGGTCATGATGTCCCAAAACATTTCTGAACTAACTCGACAGAAGCTGGTAACCTGTCACTAAGTCACCCTTTATTTACAAATGGAGAGTTCTTGATACTGATCCACCTCCTCAGAACCATCCAGCTCCCAGAATGACCAGAACCCCTGACACTCTTCTTTAAACCTGTCAGCCAGGGCTCCCTGATTGGACCAGGTCAATAGCCCCAATCAGAAAACTCATATTCTGAGATCCATCTGGCTGACCTCGTCATAATCACTGCAATTTCACAGCCCTTAAATTACTTTTGAAGTTAGGACATGAAAAGGTTAACTGACATCACAAGGTGGTCTCTACCCAATAGGATACAAAGGATTGCTCCTGTGAGGAGCCAAGCAAAGTTATGAAGTGTGTCGTAATCAGCTCTCCATGTGTTCACCACAGAGTTTGCAGAGAGTTCCCATGTAACTGTTTTTTGTATTAACAGCATTTAGCTAACAATCTGATCGCACCAAAATTTCCTGGCATGTTGTATTTTTCTTAAATGGAAAAGGCCTATATAGCATTATGTACTGCTGAGACAATCACTATATTTTACCTTCATTTTACTCACTGTTTTTTGTTTGGGAATTATGAGCTGAAGTTGAGAATTAAATTTTGAATTACTGCCTTTTTTTCTAAAAAAAATGGAGAGAACAAATAAAATCATATTTGTTTCTGGGAACTGGCCTAGAAACATGATGGCAGGTACATTTTTATTCTAAGAACCCTGCAGACACCTATGGCATGTTACACTCAGGGACTGGCACAACATCTTTGCCTTTCCTTGTCTTTTTTCCCTTTGTTACTCCAGCCAGAATTTAAAGTTTCACTGTACTTCTATCTTGCCTGGTTGTTCAGTGCAGACGTAAGTGGGCAGCATGGTGGATCTGTGGTTAACCCTGCTACCTCACAGTACCAGGGACCTGGGTTTGATTCCAACCTTGGGGGAATGTCTGTATGGAGTTTGCACATCCTCCCTGTGTCTGTGTGGTTTCCTCCTGTGCAGATCAGGTGGATTGGCCATGCCAAATCGTCCATAGTTTCCAGGGATGTGCAGGCAAGGGGGATTAGCCATGGGAAATGCAAAGGGCTGGACTGTCAGGCACTACTGTAAGTCAATCTTAGACATGCAGCAAGTGCCAGCAGCAAAGGTAAAAAACACCCTGCACGAGCTTCAACCAAATGACCGTGTCTCAGAGAAATAGGCCTCAGACAGGTAAAGAAAGACATAATTCAGTCAGGGGGAAATGACACAGTACGTCAAGGGCATCATTTGATATCAGTCCAAGGGCTTGGACTTGTGCAGCCAGGATCCAGAAATACTGAATGGGCCACGGTAAATATTAGTTACACTGAGTCATGGAGATGTACAGCACGGAACCAGACCCTTCAGTCCAACTTGTCCATACTGACCAGGTATCCTTAGCTAATCTAGTCCCATTTGCCAGTACTTTACCCATATCCCTCCAAACCTTTCTCAATTCATATACCCATCCAGATGACTTTTAAATGTTGAAATTGTACTAGCCTCTACCACATCTTCTGGCAGCTCATTCCACACACGCACCACTCTCTGCATGAAAAAGTTGCCCCTTAGGTCTCTCTTTTATATCTTCCTCCCTCTCACCCTAAACCTATGCCCTCTAGTTCTAGACTCCCCCAACCCAGGGAAAAGATCTTGTCTATTTACCCTATCCATGCCCCTCATGATTTTATAAACTTCTATAAGGTCACCCTTGAAAAGCTTCAGTAGATTTGTCAAGCATGATTTCCCTTTCATAAATCAATACTGACCCTGTCACTGGGGATTGGTTCAATGAAATTCAATGAGGTTTTGGGGGCCACTGCTGTAGTAGGAAGTCAGTTCTGGATACTGGAGACAACCAGCTTGGAGGCAGAGTGGACAGTAATTTCAGAAGGGTGGGCACTTAATATGTTAGTTGGGGAAGAGCCAGTAGTACATTGGTGGATATGGGTTACTGTGAGAGTGCAATGCATCGTCATTCACTGCTACCCTTGTTTCAAGGTGGAGACAGCGCAGCACGATACTTGGCATGGCTATCCCTGTGAAATGAAGTTTGCAATTAAAAGATTTGTTTGGGAATGTGCAATAGCTCAGTACTGATGGGCTTGACAGGGACTGTAAGGAAGAAAGGAACATAGAGATTCAGCGGAGTCCTTGATTGCCAGGTTCAGCCTACGTCTCTCTCTGCTAAACGTGGCTAGTGTTGCCCTACATTCTCATATGAATCACAAATGCAGTTTGGAAATGGAATATGGCTGCAACTACAACCAGAGTGCATGCAGTTAACTTACCTTTCTGAGCACACAGGATCTACATGTAACCAATGAGAAGTCCTTCAGGTGCCAATTGCATCAATCGGGGTCCTTTCTAGAATAAATTGAAGTCATCATAGGATAGTCAGCATGGCTTCGTGTGAGCGAGGTCTTGTCTCACAAATTTGATTGAGTTATTTGAGGAAATGATGAAGGTAATTGATGAGGATAGGGCAATGGATGTGGTTTAAAACATTCAGCAAAATTCCTCATGGTAGGCTGATCCAGAAAATTAAGTCACATGGGATCCACGGTGAGTTGGTAAGTTGGATACAAAATTGGGTTGGTCATTGAAGATACAGGTAGTTGTGGAGGGTGTTTTTCTGGCTGCAGGTCTATATCAATGGTGTTCCACAAAAATCAATGCTAGGATCTCTATTGTTAGTAACATATATAAATGATATGGATGAAAATCTGAATGGTCTGATTAGTAAGTCTGCAGATGACATGAAAATTGGAAGAGTTGTGAATAGTGAGGAAGGTTATCAAAGGATGCAGGAAGATATAAATCAGCTGGAAAATTGGGCAGAGAAATGGCAAATGGAGCTTAATCTGGACAAGTATGAGGTGATGCATTTTGGGAGGTCAAATGCAAGTGGAAATTATACAATAAATGGCAGACTCTTAGGAGCATTGATATACAGAGAGACTATGATGTGCAAGTCCACAGCTCCATGAAAGTGGCAACACCAGTGCTAAAGGAATTGGTAAAGAAGTCATATGGAATGCTTGTCTTCATCAATTGGGCACTGAGTGTAAAAGTCATGTTGCAGCTGTATAAAACTTTAGTTAGATCACATTGGGAATATTGTGTGCAGGTCTGATTGCCACACAATAGGAAGCATGTGGAGGTTTTGGAGAAGGTGCAGAAGATGTTTACCAGGAGGTTAGCTATAATGAGAGGTTGGACAAACGTAGATCGTTTTCACTACGGCGTCAGAGGTTAAGAAGCAACCAGGGTGGAAATGTCAATTACTGGAAGTCAAAGGTTTAAACTAGAAGGGGAAAGTTTAAAGAAAATGTGCAAAGTAGGTTATTAAAAAAAAAATTAGTAGGTGCCTGGAATTGATTGCCAGGGGAGGTGATAGAGCAGGTATGATAACAATATGTAAGAGGCATTTGGACAGATACATGAACAGTCAGGAAATAGGGGGAGACTGACGGTGTGCAGGCAGATAGAATTAGTTTAGGATGGATCATGGTTGGCACAGACATGATGGGCTGAAGGGCCTGTTGTTGTTTTGTACTTCTCTAAGTTCTAAAATGTTGATGTGTATTTACCCTTACACTGAGCCTGATGTTTAATAAGAGGCAAATATGTATCTTAGATGTACTTTAACTAGCTACTAAGAAATATGTAATAATCCTTTACTGTTTCATCAAGACAGGCCCTATCTTCTGCCCAAGATGGTATCAGATCCAGCAAGAAAGATGGCAATGGCAAATCTTCCCAAGATATCCCAGATGGTTCTGGCAGGAACCATCAAGACAATATTCTGGCAGTGCTGATATAACTTTACAACTGTTCCTGGTAATAAATAGGTAAATACAACAGCCAATTGTGCACGGCAAGGTGCCACAAACAGAAAAATGAGATGAATGACTGTTTCTGACAGCGGAAAGTTGGCTGGAACACTAGGAAAGTTCTGTGCCTTTCTTCAGATAGCGTCTTGGGATCTTTTATGTAAATTTGAACTGGCAGATGATGCAAATTGGCTTAACGTCTTATCCAAGAGGCAGACTGCCAAATGTAGCACTCCCTCAGTGCTGAGCTGTTGTGTCAATCTGGATTGTGTGTTCAAACTCTGGAGTGTGAGGACAATCATCTGACTTGTGAGCGTTACAAACTGATGAAATTGGAGACTGGAATTAACTGAAATGTTTGGTGGGAGATATTTACTATTGTTATGCTCTAATAGATATAAATGTGATGGAATAATTGACATTAATAATATTTATAATTGAGCTACCATTTGTACCACTGTACACTTAAAGAAATGGCTCTTGTTATTGTGTGGAATTTACAAACAGGTCAACTTATTGAGACTTATAAATTCAAAAGTAAGTCATGGACAAACCTAACAATGAATATGAATTTTCTCATCACATATTTGTCCTCACTCCAATTAGTTTTGGTTTCTGCTATTTTCAGGTGACAACTTTTCTGCATCTGAGTCAGAACGATCCTTAGTCCCATTTGAGAACTTGAGCATGTGAAATATTGGAGCAAAGAGTCCAGGCTGACAAATGTGCACAATGTAATATCAATAGGTAGATCCCAGGGTTGCACCCAGAGTGGGCACCACTGCAGATGCAGTTGGCTGAATTCAATTATATGGCATCCAACCAATTAACAAAATGGAGGCACAGGCCAGACAATCAAATAGACAATAGTCAGGATGGCATCAATCTTTGTGTCAGGAGAAAGGAGTACATGCCATTTTTAAATGACAATAGAGCTGTCTGCTGTCACAACGCAATGGTTTCTAATGCAAGAACTGTCATTTTGCAAAGAGCAAGAGCCAGCAACTCCTAGATGAAGACTCAACAACTCCCAGAGCAACACCCACAGCAAAAGCCAAACCTCCCAGGCAGCTGACAGCAACTCCTAGAGCAAGAGATACCTCCCAGAGCAAGAAGGAGAGTAAGGGAAATCTTGAGGACACAATGGAAGAGGGTCAATCAGAACCTCAGATCTGGAGTTGAGTAAGCCATTGAATGGAGGTATGGAAAGGTGATCATCAGGCAGGTAAATGCTCACATACTTTACAAATTGAAAGGTTTTAGATACTGGATATACTTTGGAATACATTTACCACCTGTAAAATAGGTGTTCTCTGAACTGACAATTGGTCATCTAGGATCTTTTAATTTGCTTTAGACACCCATCACCAGAAACCACAACTGTAGTTCCTAAACATTTATATTGATTTCTCTATGGAATAAGTTGTAGATTTGGAATTTATTATAAAATTGTTTATATTCCACACCAACGATAACCCGTTAAAATGGTTGAGACCCACTTTAAGTGACGGACTGGTGGTGAAGCAACTACACAGGGTAGCTTGAGGAAACAAGGCCATTTAACCCTGTACTTTCCATTCCGTTAGGTCATGATGTGCCCCAGGGGGTTCTGTTAACTCTCACCCAACAGCAATTGGTAGCAATTGCTTCAGTAAATGGTGCAGCAAGTACTAACATCCTGGACCCTGTCCTCAGACACACCAACAAACTTCAACATCCATTCTTATGATGAAAGGTTTTTGACCTCAGACATTAATTCTATTTCTCTCTCTGCAGATGCTGCCAGACCTGCTGAGTTTCTCTAGTGTCTCCTGATTTTACTTCAGCACCCAATTATTTGCAGCCTTTAGAACCAGCTGGTATGTCTGAGCTGTTGTTATTCAAGTTACTCAGCAGTTAACCAACAAAGGATAATTAAACATAACAATAAATCCCGAGGGCATTGTTTCATCATGAACCAACTCTACCCAATAACACACAGAGTGGCAATTTTCCTCATGGACTTCAGGACCTGCTGTCATGGTTAATGGAGGTCAGATGCCCACCCTTTGTTGGGAGCAGGCTGGCATTTTGCCCATAATTTTTTAATTTCATAAATATACCTTATTCATAAAAAATACCTCATCACAGCAGTACTGAGAGAATACTTGAGGGCTCCTCCACTGAGTCTATATGGGTAGAACTGAGAAATAAAAGGGGGGAGATCACTTTGATAGCGTGTATCATAGGTCCCCCTATAGTAAGCAGGAGATTGAAGAACAAATATGCAAGGAGATCACAAATAGCTGCAAAAATATTTTGGCTGTAGTAGTAAGCGATTATAACTTTCCTAACATTGGCTGGGATTGCCATAGTGTTAAAGACTTGGATGGAGAAAATATTATTAAGTGTGTTCAGAAAGAATTTCTCATACAGTATGCATGATGGCCCTACCAGAGAAGAGGCAAGACTTGACCTCCTCTTAGGAACTAAGACAGGGCAAGTGATGGAAGTGTTAGTGGGAGAATACTTTTGGACCATAATTCCATTAGTTTTAAAATAGCTATGCAAAAGGTTATGTCTGGTTCACAAGTTAAGGTTCTAAATTGGGGCAAGGCTGATTTTAATGGCCTTAGACAGGAACTTTCAAAAGTCGACTGGGGAGGCTGTTGGCAGGCAAGTGGACATCTGGTAACTGGGAAGCTTTCAAAAGTGAGTTAATGAGTGTTCAGGGCCGGCATGTTCCTGTTCGAGTGAAGGGTAAGGTTGGCAGGAGCAGGGAACCCTGGATGACTAGAGTTATCGAGGTCCTGGTCAAGAAAAAGGAGGGATATGACATGTATAGACAGGCGAGATCAAGTAGATACCTTGGGGAGTATAGAGAGTGTTGGAATACAGTTAAGGGAGAAATAAATAGGGCTAAAAGGGGACATGAGATGACTCTGGTAGAAAAGGTAAAGTAGAATCGAAAGAGATTGTACAAGTACATGAAGGATAAAAGAGTAACTAAGGAGTGAATAGAGCCTCTTAAAGATCAGCAAGGTTGTCTATAGGTGGAGCCAACAAGAGATGGGTGAGGTCCTAAATGAATATTTCTCATCACTATTTACTGTTGAGAAAAGCATGGATGCTCAGAATGTGGGAAATAAATAGTGATGTTTAAAGAGAGTCCACATTACAGAAGAGGAGGTGCTGGAAGTCTTAAAACACATTAAGGTAGATAAATCCCCAGGACCTAATGAAGGATATTTCAGGACTTTGTGGGAGGTTAGGGAGGAAATTGTGGAGTCCTTCACTGAGATATTTACATCATTGACAGCCATGGGTAAAATGTCCAAAGATTGGAGGGTGGCTAATGTTGTGCCGTTATTTAAGAAAGGCTGCAGGAAATGCCTGGGAACTCCAGACCAGTGAGCATAACATCTGTGGTGGGTAAATTGTTAGAGGGAATTCTGACAGATAGGATCTACTGGCATTTGGAGATGACTCATTTCAGATAGTCAGTATGGCTTTGTGCACGGGAAATCATATCTCATGGATTTGGTTGAGTTTTTTGAAGGGATGACCAAGAAAGTAAATGAGGGCAATGCGGAAACACTGTCTACATGGATGTTAGCAGGGCCTTTGACAAGGTACCTCATGGTGGGTTGATGAGTAAGGTTAAATCTCACGGGATCCAGGGAGAGCTAGTCAATTGGATACAAAATTGGCTTTAATGTAGAAGATTGAGGGTGGTGGTAAAGGGTGTTTTAAAACTGGAGGTCTATGACCAGCAATGTGCCACAGGGATCAGTGTTGGGTCCACTGTTATTCATCATTTATATAAATGATTTGGATGAGATATGGTTAGTAAGTTTGCGGATGACGCCAAGACTGCTTTTATAGTGGACAGTGAAGAAGGTTATCTGGGAATACAGCAAGATCTTGATCAACTAGGCTAGTAGGCCGATGACTGGAAGATGGAGTTTAATTTAAATAAATGCAAGGTGTTGCATTTAGGTGGGTCAAACCAGGGCTGGACTTACACAATCAATGGCAGTGGCCTGGGGTGTGTTATAGAACAAAGAGATCCAGGGGTACTGGTTCATAACTCCTTGAAAGTGGAGTCACAGGTAGACAGGGTGGTGAAGAAGGTAAAAAAGCCCCAACTTATTCAACCTTTCCCTATAACTCAAAAGCTCCAGTCCTGCATCGTCACGAAGAAAAATTCAAATGAGAAATAATAAACCTTGAGACTAAGGACAGGCTTTCAATCCTTGAAGCTAGAAAGAGATGGGTGAGAAAGGGAAATAATTGTGTGAGTTTGCCCTGGGGAGATACTGTCCACCTTGTCACCACACCACCAGTTAGATGCTGGATGCAAAGGTCCACTGGAGACTTTTTTCATTTTCCAGTGTTTAAGGTGAGGGAATTTAGAGGCATGGAGGGGGAAGTGGCAGTTCTTTGCCTCTGAACTCCCTGAATCCCCTCTCTTCATGTGAGGTAAAAGAAAATCAAAGAAAAGCCCTAAGCTTTTTTTCTGAGTATATTAAGAGTAAGAGGATTACCAGGGAAGTTGTGGGCATATTAGAGACCAAAGGTGCAATCGGTGTGTGGAACCTAAGGAGTGGGTGAGGTCTTAAATGCTTCTCATCTGAATATTTCTCATCTGTATTCACAAAGGAGATTGACATTGTAGTCAGGCATTTTGTTTGGGATGCTGAGCTTCTATAACATGTTAAGATTAATAAGGAGGAAGTATCAGCTGCTTTAGCAGGCATAATGGTGCATCAACCCCCAGGTCGTGCCTCACTAACTTAATCTAGTTTTTTTGAGGAGCTGATGAAAATGATTGGCGAGGAAAAGCAGTTGATGTTGTCTACATGGACTAAAAGGTTTCTTATGGCAGACTGGTACAAAAGGTGAAATCACATGGTAACTTGGCATCAGTCAGCTGGCAAGATGGATACATAACTGGCTTAGGTCATTGGAGACAGACAGTAGTGGTGGAAGGATGATTTTCGGAATGGAGGGTTGTCACTCGTGGTGTTCCACAGGGATCACTGTTGGGACATCTGTTGTTTGTGACTTTCATAAATGATTTGGAAGAAAACATAACTGCTCTAATTATTAATTTTGTAGACAACACAATGATTTGGTACAGTTGCAGACAGTGAGGAGGATTGTCAGAGGATACAGCAGGATGTAGATCAGTTGGGGCATGGGAAGAAAAATGGCAGATAGTGTTTAATCCAACAATTGTGAGGTGATGCATTTTGTAGGTCAAGTACAGATGGAAATTATACAATGAGTGGCAGAAGAATATTGATATGCAGAAGGACTAGGTGTACAGGAAGGGTCATTGAGTGTAAAGATAGACAAACTATGCTGAAGCTTTATAGAACTTTAGTTCGGTCACACTTGGAATATTGTGTGCAGTTCTCATTCACCACACTACAAGAAGGATGTGGATGCTTTGAAGAAAGTACAGAAAATGTTTACTAGGATGTTGCCTGGTATGGGGAATTTTAGGTATGAAGAAAGGTTGGATAGACTGGGTTTGTTTTCACTGGAATGCAGGAGGTTGAGGGGTCACCTGATAGATATTTATAAGACTGTGAATGGCATGGACAGAGTGGAAAGTATGAGACTTTTTCCCAGGGTGAAGGAGTCAATTACTAGAGGGCACAGGTTCAAGGTGTGGGGTGGGGGGGATATTTAAAAGAGATGTGCAATTCAAGGTGTGGGGTGGGGGGATATTTAAAAGAGATGTGGAAGACAAGTTTTTCACACAAGGAGTGATGAGTGCCTGGAACACATTGCCAGAGGAGGTGGTGGAAGCAGATACAATAGCAGCATTCAAGAAACACCTGGACAATATATGAATAGGAAGGAAATGGAGGAATACAGATCCTGTAAGTGAAGGCAGTTTTAGTATCGAAGGGTAAACTGTGTCAGCGCAGCCTTGGAGGTCTGAAAGGCAGAGCAATGGCAGATGGAATTTAATCCTGATAAGTGATATATTTTAAGAAATCCAATAGGGAAGGATATACGCAGTGAATGAAAGGTCCGTATGGAGTAATGAAGAACAAAAGGACATTGATGTACAAATCCATAGATCCATGAAGGTGTCAGCACAGGTAAACAGGGTGGTAAAGAAGGCATACGAGATGTTTGCCTTCATTAGCCATCGTGTAGAATATAGGAGCAAGAAAGTCTTGTTACAACTTTATAAAACATTGGTTAGGCCACGTATGGAATATTGTGTTCAGTTCCGGTCACCACACTGAAAACGAAAAATTCTAGAGATTAAAACATGCCAAATAACATCCATTTGAAGAAAGCAAGCTAACGTTTCGAGTCAAAATGACTCTTCTTCAGAGGTAAAGTGAAGTGTGGAGGGGCAATATTTCTGCAATGGTAACGGGGGGTGTTGGAGTGCTGGGGAAGAAAAGATGTTGGCAGTTCAGATCAAGCGATTGGAATGTGAGAATGGCAGAACAATGGTCTGTCTAAGTGTCAGACTAGAAGAGACAGTCATACTGAGGTGGGGGAAGGTAAGAGAGGGTAACAGAGAATGTAACAAGCAAACCTAAAATAAAGCGAAGACATGGCTTAACAATTTGAAGGTTTTAAACTCAATGCTGAACCCAGAAGGTTGTAAACTGCCGAGTTTGAAGATGAGATGTTGCTCCTCCAGTTTGCACTGTGATTTGCTGGAACACTGCAGCATGCCAAGGACCATCAAGTGTCAAAACGTGTGGTGCTGGAAAAGCACAGCAGGTAAGGCAGCATCCAAGGAGCAGGAAAATCGATGTTTCCAGTGTTAGCCCTTCATCGGGAATGTAGAGGGAGCAGGGGGCTGAAAGAAAGGTAGGATGGTGGGCATAGGGATGGGAAGAAGATAGCTGCAAAGGTGATAGGTAGATGCAGGTTGGGGGGTGATTGTGATAGGTCGGTGGGTAGGGTGGAGGAGATAGGTGGGAAGGAAGATGGGCAGGTAGGACAATTCAAGAGGGTGATGCCGAGTTGAAGTGTTGGATCTGGGATGAGCTGGGGGGGGAGGGGAGATTTGGAAACTGGTGAAGCCGATGTTGATGCCATTTGGTTTAAGGGTCCCAAGGCGGAAGATGAGGCGTTCTTCCTCCAGATGTCAGGTGGCTTGGATTTGGCAGTGGAGGAGGCCTAGGACTTGCATATCCTTGGTGGAGTGGGAGGGGGAGTTGAAGTGGTCAGCCACAGGGCAGTGGGGTTGTTTGGTGCATGTTTCCCAGAGATGTTCTCTGAAATGTTCCACAAGTTGGTGTCCTGTCTCCCCAATGTAGGGGAGACCACATCAAGAGCAACGGACACAAGGGGTGTGGACCTAAGAGGGAGTCATGGAGGCAATGATCTCTGTGGAACACAGATAAGTGTGGGGAGGGAAATGTATCTTTGGTGATGGGGTCTGATTGTAGGTGTGGAAATGGGGGAGGATGATGCGTTGTATTTGGAGATTAGTGGGATGGAAGGTGAGGACTGGGAGGTACTCTCCTTGGTGCCATTGGAGGAGTGGGGTTCAAAGGTGGAGGTGCGAGAAGTGGAGGAGATATGCTGGAGGGCATTGTTGATCACGTGGGGAGGGGAAATTATGGTATTTGAAGTAAGAGGCCATCTGGGATGTCCTAGTGCAGAATTGCTCCTCTTGGGAGCAGATACGGTGGAGGCGGAGGGCTTGGGAGTAAGGGATAGCATTTTTACAGGAGTGGGGGTGGGAGTATGACCAGAAGATGATCTGTTCCCCGTATCCTATGAAGAGGCAGGCATAGCCAGGGTCCAAGCAGATGCCCATGGCTACCCCTTTGGTCTGAAGGAAGTGGGAAGATTCAAAGGGGAAGTTGTTGAGGGTGAGGACCAGTTCAGCCAATTCAGTGAGTGTGTCAGTGGAGGGGGACTGGTTGGGTCAGCAGGAGAGGAAGTAACTGAGGGCTTGCAGGTCTTCGTCAGGCGGATGGACAAGTATAGGGACTGGATGTTCATGGTGAAGATGAGGCACTGTGGGCTGGGGAAACGAAAATCATGGAGGAGATGGGGAGTTCAGTCATCTTCTCTGAAGCTAAGAGACTGTATACTTGTATCTCTGAAGTTGCAATCTCTGCCATCAGTCTGCAGTTTGATCCATTCCCATCTTAAGGAGGTAAAACATCTCTCCTCTCAACGTTAGAAACTGAGAAGCAAAGGATATGGGACTTCACAAAGAGTTGGAATCCCACCCAGCTTCATCCACTGTGCATTTGTACATGCAACATGTGAAGAGCAGAATCAAAAGTTTAAGAAGTAGGCTGTTAGCAGTGGTTGTTATAGGAATTCAGAATTAATTTCACTGATTTCCTCTGTGGCTAGAGCTTAGCCTTCTATTTCAAATTTACTGAAGTTTACCTTGGAAGATGTGATGATTTGTGCCAGAGAAAATTGCTATAGAAACACAATCCATCTCCATCAACTATTTGCACAAATCAGTTTCTCCTTATGTCTCTCCTCACTCTCAATGACAATGTCAAACTGATGACCACTTGCCTGAATTTCTGATTTCCTCTCGACTCCCCAGCTAGGGGGACACCTGCCCCCTTATGGTGGAGATGTTGTGGTGCAGGAGGAAACATTCATGCTGCTGAGCCAGCAACTCCTGGACGTGACAGCCATGGAAGATGTGTTTATATTCCGGTCAAATAGGTTGTCTACCAACTTGTAATTCTTGCCGACAAACTCCAAAGGCAGGAGATTAGAACGGGAGAGGTTCCTGGTCAGCCATGAGTCATGAAGAACATTGGAGATTCCACCATCACTATCCATAGCTCCCAGCTACAACATGCAAAGGTACCAGAGAGAATTGTCACAGACCACCACCACGAGAACCATCTATGTATTTAACACTTTGTTTTAAATCTCTAGTTCTTCCCTATTCCAGTGGGAACAATCCCAGTATCACAATACGACCTATGGCTCGATAATTTCAACTTGTGAATCTGCTCGGAGCACTCTCATAACATGAAATAAGGAAATTTCATTAGATGGAAATCTTAGATTATGTTAACTATTGTTGTATTGTCTGTAAACAAAGAGGAATTCATTAGCCCAGTTATGTGGAAGTGGGCCATGTACATGGTTAATGCTGATGAGTCAGGACATGTGTAACACGACACAAGCCCATAAGCAGTCTCCTAGCCAGGCAGCACGGTTAAAGACAAAAGGCTATAATCTTAACAAACTTTTGCAAATCTAATCTATGAGGACTAGAAGACAATCAGAAATTGAAGAACCCTATTGGACGAATAGAAAAATGGAAGAATGTCAATTCAACTTCTTCACATTTCAGTGAAAATGTAAGGAGGTGCACCTTGCAAAGTGATTTACACCATCGTGCATTTGCAGAAAATAAAACATTACCAACCAAGGATCTGACATAATGGCATCCCTTCCACACACACTTCAAATTCAATGCAATTATTTGTATTTCAGTCATCAATTTATTTGATTTTTTGTTGTTGTTAAATGTCAGGACAGAAGAATATTATGTGAAACTAAAGTTAACAACAAAATAGCAGTGAGAGAAAATATCAAGATGCATGACCAGTTTATAAAAAAGATTCAATGAAATGTCAAGAATGAGCAATTTTAGAACATTGGAGTAAAGTGGAAGCAAAATGAATGAAAGATGAAATTTTCTTTGTGAGTTTTATCTCAGCTTGAAAGGATTCATTTTGTAATAAATTGAATTTTAAAAGTCACAGCATGATTTTTCAGTGAAAACTGTCCAGTACAGAAAAAAATGCCACACTTCAATTACAACAATATAATTTACTTTCATACAAGATGGCCAGAGTTCAGTCATCTTCTCTGAAGCTAAGAGACTGTATACTTGTATCTCTGAAGTTGAAATCTCTGCCATCAGTCTGCAGTTTTCTCCAGAGGTAGCGTATCAGTCAGAGTGATGAGTTTTCTTAACTCTGTGACCCAAACCTTCATCAACCCCCACATCACTCTCTCCAGTTCTGAAAAGCAATAGCAAAAGACCCAACAAAGACTTAAAAACAATTTAAAATTGTGCTGAGTATTCAATGTGAGTGAAAGGACATCATCTTGATGAATATTGACAGAGCTCAGTACAAACACAAATTATAATTTTGTGGCATGGGGAGAGTAGGGAGAGAGCAGTGAAGAAATGCCGTGGTAAAGAAATGCTTGAAGTATTGGGGTGTATAAAACTGTGGTACATTTTAGTCAATTGATGCAAACATAGTGCACAATGTTAGAGAGGGAAAGAGGGCAGAACAATTTCCAGGATTTAACAGAATTTATGAAAACTATTTGGTACAAGGATCCTTATAAAATAAGTTTTGAAGGAGAGTTACTGGACTGAAATATTAACTTTGCTTTCTCTCCATAGATGCTGCCAGACCTGCTGAGTTTTTCCAGCAAATTCTGTTTTTGTTTGTAAAAGAAAAAAAAACTTGTTAGTGATTATCTTCAATTAAGGTGACTGTAGATTAGCTTCTTTAAATTTAATTTTGATTTTGTCTCTAATTCATTCACATGCATACTGAATCTGATTTTCTCTAACATACTCTGATCTTGACTGCAATATAATATTTCTCTGACTCTTTAGGGGTAATTTTCAACTGTACCCCATGGATTGTAAGCTTAAACAGCACATTGACAAACAGTTATCTAATCTTATGTTTATAAATTTACTGGTTTAACTTGTAGACTTCTGTTTGGCAGGGGTTTTGGGGCTAGGAACGCAAGTTGGGTGGATATAGTTAAGATTCAGAGCTGAAAAATGTGTTGCTGGAAAAGCGCAGCAGGTCAGGCAGCATCCAAGGAACAGGAGAATCGATGTTTCGGGCATAAGCCCTTCTTCAGGAATGAGGAAAGTGTGTCCAGCAGGCTAAGATAAAAGGTAAGGAGGAGGGACTTGGGGGAGGGCAGTTGGTCTTCCTCCAACCGTCGTGTTGCTATGGTTTGGCGATGGAGGAGTCCAAGGACCTGTATGTCCTTGGTGGAGTGGGAGGGGGAGTTAGTGTTGGGCTACGGGGTGGTTGGGTTGGTTGGTCTGGGTGTTCTCTGAAACGTTCCGCAAGTAGGCGGCCTGTCTCCCCAATATAGAGGAGGCCACATCGGGTGCAGCGGATGCAATAGATGATGTGTGTGGAGGTGCAGGTGAATTTGTGGCGGATATGGAAGTATCCCTTGGGGCCTTGGAGGGAAGTAAGGGGGGAGGTGTGGGCGCAAGTTTTGCATTTCTTGAGGTTGCAGGGGAAGGTGCCGGGAGTGGAGGTTGGGTTGGTGGGGGGTGTGGACCTGACGAGGGAGTCACGGAGGGAGTGCCCAATATAGAGGAGAACACCTCTGGGAAGACAGGCTGCCTACTTGCGGAATGTTTCAGAGAACACCTCTGGGACACCCGGACCAATCAACCCAACCACCCCGTGGCTGAACACTTCAACTCCCCATCCCACTCCTTCCTAACTACTGACTCAACCTGCAAGTTTACCTCAAGAGATTCCTGGACGAGGGCTCTCAAGTCCCTTTGCACTTTAGATTTCAGAATTTTCTTCCAGTTTAGAAAATAGTCTATGCCTTTATTCTTCCTACCAAAGTGTATGATCTCACACTTCTTTGCTCACTCTCCTAACCTGTCCAAATCCTTCTGCAGCCTTCCCGCCTCCTCAATGCTACCTGTGTCTCCACCTATCGTTGTATCGTCTAGAAACATAGCCAGAATGCCCTCAGTTCCTTCATCTAGATTATTAATGTATAATGTGAGAAATTGTGGTCCCTACACTGACCCTTGAAGAACTCCACTAGTCACTGGATGCCATCCTGAGAAGGACCCTTTTATCCCCACTTTCTGCTTTCTGCCATACAGCTAATCTTCTATCCATGCTGGTACCTTACCTCTAACACTATGGGCTCATAACTTACTCAGCAGCCTCCTGTGTGAGACATTGTCAAAAATCTCCTGGAAGTCCAAGTAGATAACATCCATTGGCTCACCTTTGTCTAACCTGCTCATTACTTCCTCAAAGAATTCTAACAGATTTGTCAGACATGACCTCCCCTTGATGAAACCATGCTGACTTTGCCCTATTTTACATACACTCCCAATTATTCAAATCTCTTGTCCTTCACAATGGACTCCAAAATCTTACCAACAATCAAAGTCAGGTTAATTAGCCTGTAATGTTCGGTCTTCTGCTTTACTCCCTTCCTAAACAGGAGTCTGCTCCTGTTCCTTATTCTTAGGGATTTAACTGAATGCAGATCTGACTGCCACCATTAGGCAGGTCCCAAATCCAACCAGGCCAAACAGGGACAGAACCTCATTTTATTGGGAATAAATCCAATTCACCCCGGCCATCCAGTCAACTGAACCAATAGGATCCCCCAAGGCAGAGAGGATCTCTGCAGCAACTTGCAATCATAGGCACATTGTAGCTTGCAGTCATATGTATCACAAAGCTGACCAGGAATTTCTCTCACTCTTACGACCAACTATGAGCATTTCTTGGAAGGATTTAAAAGTTGTTTATCATGAATGTACCTTCTGTGGTCAAGTCCTGGAGTGGGACCTGATTCTGGACTTTGTGGCTCAGAGACAGATTTACTAACCGATGCACCACTAACCCGACTCACCCAGTTCTGCTGCTGACTAAATATTCAGGAGTTCTTTCAAATCTGTTTTTTTAAGAGTTTAGAAATGAATTACATTTCTGTGTTCGAAGCCCTGGTTGGTTTTTATTCATTCACAGATTATAGGTGTCACTGTCTATAGGCCAGCATTTATTGCCCTTCTCTTTATAAATGAATTAAAAGCAAGCAGTGCAAACAATAACAGTAGAAGACCACTCTCTCTTGATTTATAATAACTGAAAGGCTAGAACTTTCCCTTTTTGCAACTAAATATTGATGTAGGCAATATTAGGGGGGTTTGATATGCCATCCACATGCCCAGCATCCTAGATTGTCAGGAATTGCCAGCCATCAGAAGTTGGCAGTATCGGAGTTCTAAAGCTTGTTGGTTCAGGTCTACTCCTCAGGAGATCATAAGTGTTTCTTTTCTACTTGCTGTGAGGTTGGAGTCACAGGAAGATAGCTATTAGTGGGGTCAGAGGCAAAGGCAACTTTTAGATGCTATCACTTTGCTTTCACCTACACTGCCCCCATCTGTTTGTCCTCAGTCTGGAGCAATTGAGCCCTCCTTCCTGCCCAACTAAACCAGGCAGGCAGGTCATCATAGTTACTCAGTGAGGAAACCAGATAGCTTTCCCTCTTACTTGGTGACCAGTTGATGATTGAGTGTCATCATTCTTACCTAGAACTGAATTGGTGAGGCACCAAGAAAGGAGGATGGGTGAATATTTCTTCAGGGCCAACCTGCTAAATTATTTCCCCTTCTCATCACCTCTAGGGAGGGGATAATTCTGCCTTAAGTCTCTTGAATATTAAACTTGCTGACATTCTAGCCTCTAATTCATTTGTATTGAATTTTGCAGCAGGTCCAAAGGAAACATTTAATTAGATTTAGAGGATGTCAGCTCCACTGGGGATAAACTTTGTTCATGAATGAAGGTTAGGAATGTGAAAAGATCAAACAGATCATCTCCTGAAGTCAGCACTTAAGGTTCCTGTACATAAGGTATCAGAATCATTTCTAATTCTTTCTTGCATTGCCAGTTAAACTGTTCCATTTCCTGTTGAAAGTAGGCTTCTGCCTGGTTTATTATAAATATAGATATATTAGCTGTATTCAAACGTGTTGCCATTTTCTAGTAACTCAGAAAAGTGAGTTAAATAAAACAATTTAAATTCAGTAGAACACTCAGGATGGACAATTGATCTATCAAAATTTGGAGTTTGGTATTGATTTGGACACCAGGGTAGCCCTGGTTGGGCCAAATGGAGTTGAAAAGTCTACATAACTGAAACTGCTAACAAATGATACAAGTATCTTATGGGAGTCAATATGAGGATATGTGGTGAACTGACATGTGGTGTCTGTCATGTGTCCAACCTTTCTCAGTGACTGTGGTGTGGGGGTGTTCCTGGTCTTGTATCTGGTTTGTTGCAGATTTATTGATAGAGATTGATTGCTGTGATTGCTCACAGCTCCATTATTGCGCCCTTTGACTGTCAGGATTATTGGGTTTCTTTATCAGATGAGGCAATGGGCTAAGGAGTGGCAGATAGAGTTTAATTTAGATAAGTGTGAGGTTCTGACTTACAAAGGCTACTACAGAATTATAAATCAATTCTAGGAATAAGCAGGAAGAATGGTTTTGGCTAACCATGTTAATAGTGTGAGGGGATGTATTACCTGTAAAACAACACCACAGAATGATAAAGAACTCATTTAGCACACTTGCCTTCATTGCTCGGAACATTAAGTGTAGGAGTTGGAACATCATGTTGAGGTTGTACAGGACACTGATGAGGCCACTTTGTGCGGTTCTGCTTGCCCCGCAATGGAAGGGTATCATTAAATTAGAGAGGATGCAGAAAAGATTTAGCAGGATGTTGCCAGAATTGGAGGGCTTGAGTTATAGGGAGAGGCTGGATAGGCTGTGATTTAGAAGGGACCTGATGGGCAACGTTTTCATACAATGGGTAGTTTATATGTGGAATTAATTGCCAGAGGAAGTGGTAGATGCAGGTACAACATTTAAAAGACATTTGGACAGGAAGGAAAAGGAATAGGAAAGGTTGAGAGGGATATGGGCCAAACACATGTAAGTGGGACTAATTTCATTTGGGAAACTTGGTCAGCATTGACGAGTTGGACTGAAGGGACTATTTCTTCGCTGTATGACTCTATAGCGCCACCTGCAGTAAGTCAGGTAAAAACACTGGCAACTTCCTGTGTAAAAGGTAGATTTAACTTTTTCAAGTGAGTGCTCCAAAACAGTGAGAAAAGTCAGACCTGTATAGTTGTACATTTATTGACAAACTTCAGACTGATGCTATATCTTTTATATCCATTAATTTTAAAAATACTTTATTTAAAAATCCTGTGAATTAAACAAATTAAATATACTTTTATTAACATGAAAGATTACATGACACATTGTAATGTCTGGGAAAACAAATTAATTACCTGGGCCAGTTAGTGGAAGAAAAATATTAACAATTCCTTCCAAGGAATGCTCTAAACTCCAATAATCTGAGACACAATACATGAATTTGATTGTAATATTAAACATTAATTCCTTTTTGGATCATGTAGATAATCATATGTTGTAATACAAATCACAGGAAGAAGCATAATATTGAGGATCTCATGTTACTTGCAGTAACCTAGATGTGAAGGGCAAGATAATTTGAAAAAGGATAGGAATAAAGTTTCATTATTTTCTCTACTGACCTTCAATTGTAGTTCACACACAAATGTTTATCTTGCGTACCAATAAATGCAAACTGTATTTAAGCTTAAATAAAATATTTATTTGTATTAAAGTACCTTTTTTTTTACAACATTTAGTGGGAGTGTAATTGGCCTCAGGCAGTAGCACTAAATGAGGAATATTCAATTAGCAGAGTGTTACACCCCTCTCCCCACTAACGATTTTCTTTTCCATTAACTTCAAGAAAATCTAGTGATGTCTAAAACAAGTAGCTGATTCATTATTACCAGTTATACAGTCCTTCCCAAAACAAATTTCACCCCCATCAAATGAGGCACAGTACCTAGAGTTGGTAGTGATGAGGAGTTCAGAGAAAACAGAATTCTCCATAAATATGTACCACAAGAACAACAAATTTGTAAGAGATCCTCTGCAACAATGGTCCACCATTTCAGCTGGCTTTGGCAATGGTTCTCAAGCATTTTTTCATTGAGGACCACTTTTTAAATGGATTAGTAATCATATTTCCCTCCATCCAAATTATAACATTACTTAATGCCATACTATGACAATAGAGCATGTAATGAGTGTTTTAATAACACATTTAGTAAAATAAGTATTACTTTCTTATGATCAGGTGAAGAAGATAATATGGCTCCCCTCTTTTTAATCCACTCACTGTTGGTCACAACAAATTATTTGAATTCTTTTTAGCAGCAAGTTATCACTTCAATTAAATATGTTGTTAACTAGATCAAAATGAAGGATCCAATTTCCAGTTTTTCTTGAGTGAAATGAAGTCGCCTCTTTCCTTCTGAATTATTAGTTTAAATATCTTTATCACTACTCCTCCATATCCCCTCTCCCTGACTCTATGATTCACTGTCAATCATCTCAAATTCGATATATTTTCTGTCTGATAAGCTTAATTCCGCCACTGTGCAATAAATAGGAATTGGTGCATGGCATACCATTCACAAAGTCTTCACTTGACCTATGTTTAATACAATTTCCAGGTCAGTTTAGCAAAGAAAGCTCACAAATAAATTAAAATACTTTTTAAAAAACTCTTACTTTCCCTCTGCCAATGCTTTGTCAACCAATTATTTGATCACAAATTGGTTGCCAAAAATTATTTGGAGGAAAAAGAAGCCCCAAAGGCTGAAGAAGAATTTGACTCCACACTACGACTTAGCTCAAAGAGACCAATCTTTTTAATTCTGCTGTATGTTCTTCAAGTGCTGAAGATATGCCAGATTTCCCACTAAGTTCCCAATGTCAAGTACTCAGCTGAATGTGAAATGATGGGGTAACTGCATAAATTGAAAGGGTTGAAACTGAAAAATATACTACGGATGCAATTGTCTTTTTTGAAATCAAAGATGGAGATAGTAGTAAAAGGTTTATGTTCAGGACTGGGTCAGGTTTTCTCATGCAATTGTATTCTGTTCAGCTTATTACATATTCATGAGGGATAAAATGCCAGATTTCATGAGCATGAAGTTCTTCATCTGGGTTCCAGCATCCAGAGGCCACGTTGAAAAGGGAATGGATAGCACTTCACTCTCTGAAACCCAGCCTTCTGCTGTGGGTGTGGCTAAGTGGATCAGCTTGACGGTAACCTGCAGCACCCACTGCCAGTACGCTCCTTCAGGTAGTTTCACCAGCCTGGTGGAGATTTTGATAAATGGAAAATCCCAATCTACTTCCTTTAATTAGCCTTCAGTGGCTCTTAACAGCCTCTGTCAGCTACCAGTCCCACATAGGTGGACATTTCTGCTATCACACCATAACCTGGGGCTGGGATAGAGTGTGGAACTGTCTAGGGGTCATTTGTAGGTCCTATCTATCCCTGACTCTCATCCAATGGTGTTCAAAATTCAGGCTAACAGAGCAGGAGAGAGGTTTGAGGAAGGCATTCGAGAGTGGGTGTTTGGCAGCTGAAGGGAGACAGTTACCATTGATGATATGATTAAAATCACGAATGACAAGCAGCCAGAAATGAAGGAATACAGGCATCCTGAAATTTGGAGGATACAGTAATGAGGAGAGTCAAATCAATGTAATACCTTACAGAAAGTATAGGTCAGTGAACTTACAATGGTGTGAAAGCTGTACACAATTTATGAATATGAAGCATATTTTTTGACCATAGAACTGGTTAATAAATGCAGTTATCCAGCATTTCCAGAAATCTCTGATACTTTGGAGCATAGAACAAACTCAAATTTATTAATTGACAATGGTACACTTCTTCAATTCATGAGTATGTTGAACTACTGCAGTGTCCTCTTTAAGTGAGACAGAAGGATCATACTTTAAATGATCTTGAATCATATTTTGGGAGCTCCTTATATTGGCCTGAGTTATGAATATACAATGCCAATCTGTTTGTTAAGTTACTTGTTACCATCTTCTTTTTCTACAGGACCTTCATGGTCTAAAGTAGCAGAGGACAATCATAAGATAACCTAAATATGTGCAGTTTATTTCAATAGCATTCAGAAAAGAGTTGCATTTCTAGATAGACATCATTACTATGATTATGAGGAGACCTTAATGATCAGTCTGTCTTCCTTGTGTCTCTTTAAAACCTATTATGAAATCCAATTGTAGATATTTTTAATCAAGCTGTTCAGACATGTTATGACATATCTCTGAAGTAGGTGTGAGTTGAGCCCAGACCTTCTGGCTTACCACTATACCACAAGAGGCCTTATCTTCCTTCTCTTTCATACATGTTTTGCTTTTCTCTATCCAAGGCATATTGACATTATAACATTGAGTGGAGCTTCAGTCTTCAGCATTAACTCTTTCAAAACTGTTACCTTATACAACATGGTCCATCTGTAATGAAATGTGATCTGTTGAGGTAGCTAAGGGTTGATTTGTCACAGATACTGGGTTCAATGCAAACTACAAATCAGTGTTTTGTAAATCATTCTGTACTGAATTCTTTTTGTAATCACATTGCACCTATTAAGTGAAAGAATATTCACTATATAAACATGGTGCTCACACACTGAGGGCTCCCCCACTTAAAATTGGCTCCCCTGCTTAAAATAATGATTGATATCAAAAAAAAATTCAGAACTGAGCACACAAAAGTAGCAACTTAATTAATTTCAAAACATGCAGTGTCAACAAAAATGATATCTCTCATATTTTAATTATTTATTATCTCTGTGAGTGATTACTCGATGCAACATTGTTGGCTGGCACTTTGACTGTTGCAAGCACATGTATGTTTACAATCTCAATAGAGGGCTGTTCAGGCTCATTGGTAACAGCTCATTATCTGCACTCCTGTAAGGGTTTCCATCAGTTTGTGGGGACCCTGGCTGGTAACAAATTGAACATCCTGGGAAATGTGTTAGTGAACACACAATCTTCTAATCACACCCTGGAGCCTGTGAAAGTATTGAAGTGATAATTAATATTCTACATGCTCACAAATCTAACATCTTGTGGCAGAGGGAAATTAAATGCGGCTGTGACAAATTTCACAAAGAGCTGATGTGAATAAATCGCATTTTATACAACTCAAAATATAATGCTTATCACAGCACTGAATGAGCTTCAAGGTCTTACCTCTGATGAAAGTTTCCTAAGTCGATTCATCAGTGTAGTGACAGCCTCTTTTGTAAAACATGGAATGGATTCACCAGGAATCAGGGGAGGGATGCGAATCATTGCAAGACGGGTTTCAGCTGAAGAATATTACATATTTATCAACAGAACAACTGAGTTGGTTGATGATATCCTAACATTTTGACTTTGCACAGAGTCAACTTGTGGGAGGGATTATTTTTTTAACTGGCACATTGAATTGTGTACAGGAGGGCTAAAGAATCAGTCCTGACTTGTTCCAGTATGGCCACACTACTGGCATTGACCTGACAAGGTGGAAAATTGCCCAGTATGTCTTGTACTCAAAAACAGGTCAAAGCCAACGTAGCTAATTACTTTCTCATCAGCCTACTCTTGATCATCAGAAAAGTGAATGAAATTGTCAACAACAGTGCAATCAAGCAACACTTGTTTAACAATAACCTGCTCACTGACACACATTTTGTGGTCTACCAGGGTCATTCAGCTCCTGATCAAATTGCAGTCTTGACTCAAGGCGAGGTGAAAGTGACTACCCTTGACATCAAGACCATATTCGACTAAGTATGACATTAAGGAACCTTAGCAAAATTAGAGTCAATGGGATTCAATGATCTTTATCAATGACCTCTCCTCCAACATAAGGTCAGAAGTGTGAATGTTCGCTGATGATTACATACTGCTCAGCACCATTCATGATTCCTCAGATAGTGAAGCAGTTCTTAACCAAATACAGCAAAACCTAGACAATATCCAAACTTGGACTGAAAAATGACAAGTAACATTCACACCACACAAATACCAAACAATGAACATCTCCAGTAAGACCCAATCTAGCCACCCCCTTTGACATTGATTAGCACCACTATCAGTGATTCTTTACTATCAACATCCTGGAGGTTATCAAAGACCAGAAAATGTACTGTTTTAGCCAAATAAACACAATAGCTACAATAGCAGGTCAGAGGACAGGTATTCTGCTATAAGCAATTCACCTCCTGGCTCTCCATCTACAAGGCACAAGTCAGGAGGGTAGTGGAAAACTCTTTACAGGCCTAAATGGGTGGAGCTCCATGAATACCAGAAGATTGATGCTATCCAAAATAAAGCAGCCTGCTGCTGGGAAAAAAAAAAGCACTACCGCATTTGGGTGGTAGTGTGGGGGTTAAAGAAAAAAAAACAGGTGTGCTTGCCCTTAAGAATAAAAAAGAAAAAGAAAAAAAAGAAAAAGAAAAAAAACTAAAGCAGCCTGCTTGATTGGCATCACATCTGTTCCCTTCACCATTGATGCTCAGTAACAGTAGTGTTAAGACAACTATATCTACAAGTTGCACCACTGAAGTTCAGCAAGGTTCCTTAGGTAACATCTATTAAACACACAACTTCTTCCAGATATAACGCTAAGACGACTTGATACATGGGAACACCAGCATCTGCATGTTGCCTTTCAAGTTGCTAATTTAGAATTATATTGCTGTTCTTTTAGTGCATCTGCTTAAAAATTCTGGAATTTCCTCTATCAGGGCATTGTTGATCTACTTATACAGATGGACTGCAGCAGTCCAAGAAAGCAACTCAACCACTGGCCAGCCAGTGATGTCCACATCCTTTGAATGAATAAATAAACTGTCCAGTTTTTAAAGTATTTATCAAAAGCAGCAATTGTCTCAGTTCCACCCTTTGAGAAATCTCATAATACACTTGCCCAGGTTAAACAAAACTATAATTCAACACTGTTCTGAAGAAAAGTCATATTAGACTCAAAAAAAAATTCTCTCTTTGCAGATGCTGCCAAACTTGCTGTGGTTTTCCATCCTTTTGGTTTTTAATTCACCACTCCTGTTCCCTAGATGCTGCCTGACCTGCTGTGCTTTTCCAGCAACACATTTCCATAAACAAAATTATAATTCAACACTGTTCTGAAGAAAAGTCATATTAGACTCAAAAAATATTTCTCTCTTTGCAGATGCTGCCAAACTTGCTGTGGTTTTCCATCCTTTTGGTTTTTAATTCACCACTGTTCTCTGCTTTCTGTCCTTTGATACCAATGTCTCTTTCACCATATACATTTTACTTTTGAAAACAAATTTATGATATGGTCCATATAAAAAATATTAGCCGCATTTCCCCTCCTCATCTCATCCCTGCTACTTTCACAAAGAACTCAATCAAGTTTGTCAAATATGATTTAAGTTCACAACTCCCACACTGACTTTCATTTATTTTATGATCCCTGTAAAATTTTCAATAAGCCACCTTAGTCCCAGATTGTCACCTCAAAGATTTGTCCTACTACAGCGATTAAGATGACTGGAGTGTGTTAATGAGATCATTAGCTCCCATAATTTGAAATATTCTGTAACTTTTGTGATCGTTCAGTCTTCTGGAATCACCTGGATATTGAAAAAGAATTGGAAGATCAGGACTAAAAACCTTATTATCTCCACTCTCACTTCCCTCAGTAACTCAGAAGATGGACCAGATAACCTTCTTACTCGAGGACTAACAACTTTGAACCACGTTAACTTCATCAAAAAGGGTAAAATTAGATATCATTATTGTCTTCTCTTTTATTTCTACATTTACATTATCCTCTTCTTTCATGAAGCCCAATGAAAATGTATTCATTTCTTACCCCAACCTTAGAACATAGAGCAGAACAGCAAAAGAATGGGCCCTTGATCCATGATGTTGTGCTGAACATGACGTCAAATTAAACGAATCCCTTCAAACTGCCCTTGATCCAACCCTCCAGTCTTTGCATATTCATGTGCTTATCTAAAAGTCTTTTAAATGTCTTTATCATATCTGTCTCCACCACCACTCTTGGCTGCACATTCCACACTCCTACCGCTGTCTCTGTAAAACACTTGGCCCTGACATCTCCTTTGAACTTTCACCCTCTCACCTTAAATGCATGACCCCTAGTTTTGGACATTTCAACTCTGGGAAAAAGATTGTGATTATCAACTCTATTTTTGCCTCTCATAATTTTATAGACTTCTACCAAGTCTCTCCTCAGCCTCTCCCATTCCAGAGAAAACAACCCGGGTTTTTCCAGTCTCTGCTTATAGTTCATACCCTCTAATCCTGGCAGCATCCTGGTAAACCTCTTCTACACCCTCTTCAAAGCCTCCTCATCCTTCTACCGAAAACCAACAACATGGAATCGAATCTCGGCTCTATTTGATTGGTTTTCGGAACTGGGCCAATGATTAAGAGGGACAGCTGGGGGAATTTGTAATGCGCCACCAGAGGTGAAATTCTTGGACTGGCACAAGACGAACAAAAGAAAAAGCATTTGCCAAGAATGTTTTAATTAATCAAGAACAAAAGTTGGACGTTCGAAGATGATCAGAGCCTTACAAACGGATTAGGTCCAAAATTGGAACACATCCAATTCAATACCTTTGAATATTTATATGTTTATGAAAGATATTTTTGGCTCCTTAATTTTTAACCATTAATCAATTCTTGTACTCTCTTTTTGCCCCTCTTACTTCCATTTTTTTGGATCTCCCTTTACTTATCAGAGCAAAAGCTGTTGCTATGGTGACAGTGTCTGTGAATTAGCATGAGATTTGGTTATGGATTGCTCACAATGTTAAATGCAAGAACTAATCAGATCATATTTCAACAGAAGGACTGCCTGTTGGAGAATATATTGAGCATTATAAATTTACACAAGTGCTTTTGAGCTGATTAATAAAACAACTTAATTCTTGAAAAACAAGAGTTCACAGGAAGTTCACATTCGTTATCTTGTGTCAAGTTCAGAGTATGATCTATGTGTAAGCAGCACAGTTTGAGAGACAGTCTAGGTGCTGTTTAAACATAGGAATTGTTAGCTCTGGCATTGGCTCACACATTAGGCATTATTTCAAGTCTAAGTGGCATTGGATATTTTTTGTGCACCCTTCTCTTGTTGGCCATTACCTTGTAAAATTGGCTATTGTTATTCCCTATTTTCTTTCTGGAAACAGTCCAATTTCTACCCCAAATTTTGTAAGATGTGTGGCAAAAGGAGCTTTAAACCTCAAGTGATCCAAATTGAAACTCGTTTGATGAATAGTCCAATTCATAAAATAACCACCTACTCAGGTAATTTACAGCATTCTCCATCCTATCTCAGGCTCTCCCCTAGACAGTGTTTCACCAGAAAAAGAGCTTATTGCATGTCTCTGAAGCCAGAATGGCAGCAGAAAGTGGAAATGTATTCTTCATTTAACTTTATATCTTTTGATAGCCCAGGAAGCATTCAGGAGAAGGTGACAAGAATGGGTGCCAAATTTCAAAGCATTAACAAAAAGCAACACATCTAAAGTGCAGAATTCTTGTATGACTACAGGTATTTCCTCCCGTTTCTTGCATGGACTGTTTAAATGGCCTGAAGCAGCCCAGTCTAAGACCCATGACAATGGAGGAGAGGTGAAGAATTGGCAAGGAGAAACTCGCAGCATTTCACTTGGTTATAATGATCAGAACTGGTGAAGATCAGCAGCTGAAGGTTATCTTTTCAGCTTAAACTTCACAAGGTTCAGCAATAGGGAAGTAGTTATTGAAGTGTAACTTCAGATTGTGATTCTAGGATATTGCAGACCCTCGGATTCTGATTCTAGGATATTGTGGACCCTCAGGTTGTGAGTCTGGAATATTGTGAACCCGCAGATTCAGATTTTGGGATATTATGGACTCTCAGATTGTGACTCTGGATATTGTGGACTCTCAGATTCGGATTCTGGGATATTGTGGACCTTCGGATTCTGATTCTGGGATATTGTGTTGTCTCAGGTTCTGATTTTGGGATATTGTGGACCTGCAGATTCTGATTTTGTGATATTGTGGACTCTCAGATTTGGATTCTGGGATATTGTGGACCTCGGATTCTGATTCTGGGATATTGTGGACCTCGGATTCTGATTCTGGGATATTGTGGACTCTTAGATTCTGATTCCGGGATATTTTGGACCTGCAGATTCTGATTTTGGGACATTATGGACTCTAAGATTCTGATTCTGGGATATTGTGGACCCTCGGATTCTGATTCTGGGATATTGTGGACCCTCAGATTGTGACTCTGGGATGTTGTGGCTCCTCAGATTCTGATTCTGGGATATTGTGGATACTCTAGGAAACCAAAGACTGGAACAAGATCTTTTATTTCGTTCTCATCTACTTTGGGTCAATGTTGTCACCAGTCAAACTTTCAAGGAATGATTTTCCCCACTTTATTTAATTGACAGCGATTTCTCAAAGATGCCGATCCTGAGAATTGTGAAGTCCCAGAAACTCCATAGAGGTGATAAAATGTTACAGTCCTGACAATCCATTTTCCTGACCCCTTGTACTTCAGCAATGTTCTGTTCCCAGGACTAGAAACATCAGCTAATATTTCACTAAGGACACTCCTGTTTAGTTAGCAATAAGTTAGATGATGGAGTTGGAGAATCCTGGTGGAGAGTCATCTCCTTTCATTCTACTCGATCAGAATACATTTGAGGGTGACACTGGAAGGAGACATTAGTGATCTAAATGCACCTGGGGATCATGTTTGGAATCTGGAAGCTTTATTGGCTCTAATCCACATCTGAGCTGCCATTCAGTATGTCAGAAAACAGAATGATAAATTTAATGGAGAATCAATTGCTTGTTTCATTGATTTGTGCCAAACTGCTGCTACTATATGGCATATAATTGGAGTGAAATTAACGTGATTACAAGAGTAATTAAAATCACGCTTTTAGTAAATCAATACAACACTGATTCTAACTATATTGTGCATAATCAGGTTCACCTATGGTAATGATTATGAATAACCGCCATGTATTGACATTTGGCCAACATTTTGGTAGGCCATTGCCAAGCAATTGCTTATACTCTGATTCTGCCTTGCATGCCTGCAATTTGAATCATATAATTTCTCTAAAACAAACGATTTAGTCAGTCAATTCACTAATGATGTGTAAGTGTCATATTTGGATAAGGAAGACTGCACATTCACAGGCTGATTTGGGTTCCATTCATTTGGGATGATGGTGCTGAGCTCAATATTTGGTGTTAGCATCTGCCACTTAAGGATCTCTTATTCTTGATTGATATATAATGATGCCAGCTGGTGACACTAGGTCTGGAAAGAATTACATTGACTGTGCTACCCACAGTCAAATAGTCTGCTGATTGTCATGCCTAGGATCACAATTGAAGAATGGCTACTTGGGCAAAATATCAGAGGGTTGATAGAAATGCTAGGAGCAGAGCAAGAGGAGTCATTATTTAGCTTACAGAGCTTGTATAACAGTTAATGAGATTACGATGGAAGGGAATGTGTAGATTAGTGACCAGAAAATTGGTGTTGCACTGAAAACAGGTGCCAAACGAATGGGACGGAGGGCAATGTCAGTTAGGTTCTGGGGCTTTGGATCTCATCTAAAGGTGCCTTGCCGATGCCCATTGGCTGTCCTGATTTAGCTTGCTGTTGGGATTAGATTCGCTTTAGATTAGATTAGATTCCCTACAGTGCGGAAACAGGCCCTTTGGCCCAACAAGTCCATACCAACCCTCTGAAGAGTAACCCACCCAGTCCCATTCCCCTCTGACTAATGCACTTAACACCATGGGCAATTTAGCATGGCCAATTCACCTGACCTGCACATCTTTAGACTGTGGGAGGAAACCAGAGCACCCGGAGGAAACCCACGGGAGAATGTGCATACTCCACACAGACAGTCACCCGAGGGTGGAATCAAACCTGGTGCTGCGAGGCAGCAGTGCTAACCACTGAGCCACCATACCATGCTGGAGGTTTGACAGTTATGTCCGGGGGAGGAGGAGTTAAATGGGAGAGAGATAAACACAGATTGGCAGTGGCTAAAATGTCCTTCTCCCACTGTCTGTGCATAGAATCAGATGAAAAGAAAACCTCGGCTTACATAATCTTCAGTGCCTTCCAACAGTCCCTTTAAGGGCCACTGACAAGGCCTCTGCTGTCCAGCAAAGTTATGTGGAAATTGCACAGTTTCCTCCTGAAACTGACAGTCAGTCCTTGATTAGCAGGGTACGAAAAGAACACACTTGCTAAAGGTGGTCACAGTGAAACACTGGCTGTCACATCAACAGCTGCCTGAGGGCAGGAAGATTGTTGGCATCAGAATTACTTCTTCAAGACAGGGCACCACTGACACTTGATGGTTTGGCAGTTATCTCATTGAAGCATGGATTTTTATTTGATTTCTCTGTTTGTGTCAGCTTAATCTTTCCCCTAATTTCTATTTTCAGCACTGAATCAATGCTTCGTCCAGCCAGTTGCTCTGTCTCAGCCTCACAAAACAGGTAGCAAATGGTAAGTGCAATGGGCACTGATGCTTTTGAGCTGTTGTGGGATGATATTTGTTTACTTGTAGGCAGCTATCGAATGTACAGAAGCAGGAAAGGAAAAAAGGCCATCAATCCTATGAATCTTTTCCCTTTCAGGTACTTTCTTCAGAACTGTTAGTCATTATACATCAATGCCATATTACATATTCCATTCTGAACCCTTAGAAACTCTGCACACATGATTATTTTAGTACAGAGAAATGGATGGCAGAGGTAATATTCACTTATTGCCAGCTGTTGTGTTCTATGCCTCGGAGATACATAGAGATGATATACTTATTTCGATACATCCTCAAGCTTTATTTCCAATGCTTTAAAATGTCGATTTCCAGTCTTACAGCAGCTAGCCTCAGTTTACTCTCTCCCTACCTTTTAAGACATCATACATTTTAGCTAATCATTCACAGGATTAAAACCTTTCAGGACACAGTCTTGCTCCTTAGAGTGTCTTGATTGAATTGACTTTTACCTTGGAGTCCTAATATTGTACACAAGCCATTTATACATTATATTCACTCATGTTTCAAAACTTACCTGCAAAGCTTTCAAATTTAATGCAGTCTGTTTCTTTTTGTTCTTTTGGAGAAGTTTAGTCTGAAATGCAACTGTGAAAAATGTAGCTACTCATATCTCTCTAGCTTGTTAATTACATTTTTTGCTATCTCATAGTTTTGTCATTGGGGGTAGGAAAGCTACATTCTGTTCGTATTGCATTGCCACCAGCACCATGCTTACAACTTTCAGAAAGTAGATGTGATTCAGACATTGGAAATCATTTATTAAATAATCAAGACCGTGCTAATTGCACCATAAACCAACCATGTTTTGATAACTATTGCCTGGAGTTTCTTTTTTAAAATCATTGCGGAAACCATAAAAAACCTATAACTTAGTGTTAAAAATCACACAACAACAGGTTATAGTCCAACACGTTTACTTGGAAGCACTAGCTTTCGGAGCATTACTCCTCCATCAGGAGGAGCATTACTTCTCCATAGCTTAAGGCTTCTTATTACAAGAGCATAGGAACAGGAGTAGGCCATTCAAGATCTTTGAGCCTGTTCCATAAGTAATCAGATCATGACTGATCATCCACTTCACTGCCAATTTCCTAACACTATTTTCATATTCCTTGGTGCCATTATTTTTAATAATCTATCAATTTCTGTCTTGAACATTATTCAATAATTGAGATTGAACAGGTCTCTGGGGGAGAGAATTCCAAAGATTCATCAGTCTGTGAGGGAAGACGTTCCCATGCTGTTCAATCTTAGAAGGCCTACCATTCTGAAATTATGTTAGATACGTGTGAGGTGTTGCATTTTGGTAAGGCAAATCAGGGCAGGATGTATACATTTAATGGTAGAATCCTGGGGAGTATTGCTGAAAAAGAGACCGTGGGATGCAGGTTCATAGTTCTTTGAAAGTGGAGTCCATGGAGATAGGATAGTGAAGAAGGCATTTGGTATGCTTGCCTTTATTGGCCAGTGCACTGAGTATAGGAGTTGAGATGTCATGTTATCGCTGTACAGGATGTTGGTTAGGCCACTTTTGGAATAGTGCATTCAGCTCTTGTCTCCCTGCTATAGGAAAGATGTTGTGAAACTTTAAAAGCTGGAGAAAAGATTTACAAGAATGTTGCCAGGGTTGGAAAGTTTGGCTATAGGGATAGACTGAATAGGCTGGGGATGTTTTCCCTGGAGCATCAGAGGCCGAGGGGTGATATTATAGAGATTTATAAAATCATGAGGGGCATGCATAGGGTGAATAACCAAGATCTTTTTCACAGGGTAGGGGAGTCTAAAACTAGACGGCATAGGTTTAAGGTGAGAGGGGAAAGCTTTAAACGGACCTAAGGGGCAACCTTTTCATGCAGAGTGTGGCATGTGCATGGAATGAGCCGCAGAGGAAGTGGTGGAGGTTGGTATCAATACATGTAAAAGGCATCTGGATGGGTATATAAATAGGAAAGGTTTAGACGGTTATGGGTTAAATGCTGGCAAATCGGATGTATGTAGGATATATGGTTAATGTAGGATATCTGGTCAGCATGGACATGTTGAAGCTGAAAAATGTGTTGCTGGAAAAGCGCAGCAGGTCAGGCAGCATCCAAGGAGCAGGAAAATCGACGTTTCGGGCATATGTCTTGGATGCTGCCTGACCTGCTGCGCTTTTCCAGCAACACATTTTTCAGCTCTGATCTCCAGCATCTGCAGTCCTCACTTTCTCCTAATGGACATGTTGAACTAAAGAGTCTGTTTCCATGTTGTACAACTCTGTGCCTCTATGACTCACCAGTGAAGGAAAACTATTTATATCCACCTTGTCAACCCCTATAAGAATTTCATAAGTTTTAATGAGATCAGTTCTCATTCTTTGAAACTGTTGAGAATTCTTATCAGCATGGCTTTCCATCACAACATAACGTAAGAAATTATAAGACAAAGGCAATGTCAAGTTTTCCAAGGAAGTACAAATATGTTTTGTGGAGCAGTTAGCAACTTCACCTCATCTTCCATATACTCTGGCGGCTCATTCCATGCACATGCCACACTCTGCATGAAAAGGTTGCCCCTTAGGTCCGTTTAAAGTTTTCCCCTCTCACCTTAAACCTATGCCGTCTAGTTTTAGACTCCCCTACCCTGTGAAAAAGATCTTGGTTATTCACCCTATGCATGCCCCTCATGATTTTATAAACCTCTATAATATCACCCCTCGGCCTCTGATGCTGTTCATTGCCATTCCTGTTCATTGTCTTTCTTAATTGTATTGGTTTTATCAAAACCTGTTACATTTATAAAGTTTCTGAAAGGTTATTAATAATCCAGAAACCAAATAGAGGAAATAGGTTTCCTTTTAATTTTAATTCAGTGAAGTAGGTTACAAATGAAACTTTGATTAAATAGAGGATTGAAGCAGATCGGTATTTGACAATTTATCACATCCTCACTTTGCCCTAATTTGTATCACAGCCAATTAATTGCTTTTTGTTTTGTTGGACAATACAGAAAGGATATTAGATTAGATTACTTACAGTGTGGAAACAGGCCCTTCGGCCCAACATGTCCACACCTACCTACCGAAGCGTATACCACTCAGACCCATACTCCTACATTTACCCCTTCACCTAACACTAAGGGCAATTTAGCATGGCCAATTCACCTAACCTGCACATTTTTGATTTGTGGGAGGAAACTGGAACATCCCGAGGAAACCCACGCAGACACGGGGAGAACGTGCAAACTCCACACAGAGAGTCGCCTGAGGCGGGAATTGAACCCGGGTCTCTGGCGCTGTGAGGCAGCAGTGCTAACCACTGTGCCACCATGCCGCCCACAAGATATGGCACTGTGGAGAAGATATATTTTTGTAGACCTAAACTAATTGATCAGATGAATATGTGTAAATATCAGGAGGTTGAGAATTCATATTCCGGTTTAAAAATACAGTGACAAGTTTTAATCTGCCAAAAAGAAAATGGCCGCTAAGCTTTTGTGAAAAAACTGGCCATCATATGATTTCAGTCTCATACCAATGTGATTAATTCTTAACTGCTCTCTCAATTGGTCATAAAAGCCAGTGAATCATATCAAACAGCTACAGAGTTAGATGACTTAGGTGGTAAACATTGGTGCTGCTAATGTTTCCCACATCCAAACAATTAATAAAATAAGCAGTGCTTTTAATTTACACACAGTTGGATCCTATAAACAGCAAATAAATGAGCAGAATGTGGGTGGAATCTTACTGCTATCACGAATCAGAACCATTTCCCAAGTCCCAAATCCTGCTCAACTCAGATGCACACTTAGGGTGAGTCATATGGGAAATAGATGATGAGGAGGCTATCTCTGCATTTTCCATATGATTAAAGACAGTGGATGAACTCCTGAGGTGAAGGTGCAAACAGGAGAGTTTGCAGCATTGGATGGCCAGGAGTCATAGCAGATAAAGACAGGCACGACTGAGGCAGATTTATTTGATTTGCTTTGATTTGATTTATTATTGTCACTTGTGAAAAGTACTTCTTGAGTGCTAACCAGACAAATTGTACCATACATAAGTACACCAGAGTAATAGAACAGAATAGGGGAAAGTAAGGATTGCAGATGCTGGAGATCAGAATCGAAAAGTGTGGTGCTAGAAAAGCACAACAGATCAGGCAGCAACCAAGTAGCAGGAAAATCGATGTTTCAAGCAGGTTGGGGCACTGGGAAATTTAATCTTTCGCTGCTGAGATTAATGGATCTCACCAGGTAAGAGTAGAAAAGGACATCAAGCAAAGTTAGGTCAAGTGAAGGTGCGATGCAGATCAGATGCAACCAGGTCCTGCTAGTATCTTTTGATAAATTATTTGGCCATGCCAATTCATTATTTGCAAACTACCAGATCATGATGGGCATTCTTTACCCCTACAATAAGTGTGCCCTACGCCTATTTCAAGCTGATGTCAGATATTACCTTGCTCTGCCTTAACTGATTACCACATGTTTATGAGCCATAAGACATTTTCTTATTTCACTTACATCATCAAAGTCCGCTTCTCTATAAGAGGATCCAATCTTTTTTAAACAGCAAAGTCTACAAGAAATAAATGAAACGTTCTGAAATATAACATCAATTATTGGCTTTTGAAAACCAGCAGCAGTATTCACCATAAATTTCAGAAAAGGAGGGCATCAGATGTAAGAACTGGAAATGTGTTGCTGGAAAAACGCAGCAGGTCAGGCAGCATCCAGGGAACAGGAGAATCGACGTTTCGGGCATAAGCCCTTCTTCAGATATAAGAAGCATAAGATAACAGCAAGGCAAGGGTAGGTTAGAATTAAAGTGCTTTGAGCAACTTTGGTGTCCATTTATATTAAAAAAACTAACAGTCTTTCCAGTCCAGTCCTTCGCTGGCGCCCAGCCTAGCGTCCGTACTCGGCCTTGACCATATTCCATGCCAGGGTTTCCAGGGTTTACCTTGAGGCTCTCGAGACTAGGAGACTGCTCTGGAACTATCTCAAGGCCAGAGGTCCAGGCTGAGGCCATGCCAGACTGAAAAAATGTCATGCTAGGCTGCTGAGAAATAAAAGGAAAAAAAAAGAAAAGGATGGGATGGAGTGGATGAGCTCTGGCTGAGGAATCCTATTCCACCACCACCTTGGATCTGAATCTTCAGTGGCTTTGAATAAGAGGGCAAGCTGTAAAAAGCAATGTTACCCCAATTAATTCAATTGAAGCACTACAGCAGCAATTTACAAGGATGATGTTAGAAATGAAAAGTTATAGTTCTGAAGAGTTTTGAAATGATCTAAAAAACAGGCAGCTTAGACATAATGGCCTGAATGACCTCAAAATTTGTTATGAACTTTTATAGTTCTATGGGAATTATTTTTCACATTAATTTCTCATTTTTAAAAATCTATATTTTTCACTATGTAGATCTGTTGAATATATTTTATAATTTATTAAAATTTGGGGACTAGAAATAATTTCATATTCAACTTAGTCCTCTGAGCCACCTCAGTGCATGCTCCAAATGTATCTATATTTCAGTAACTTGTCATATAGTTGATTCAAATTTCAAACTCTTGTGTCTCAAAGGCATCATAAAATTAAATAATTTTGAACTAGCAATTGTGCCATTTTTTGACTGAGGCACTGAGCAGCATGCAGATGCACAATGAAGAATCCTGTAATATTGGTATATTACATGTAAAGAGCCAAACATTACTTGCTGTCTGAATATATAACCTTGGAGTCCCTCATTGAGTTACATGGCAGCCATGTTCCACACAAAGAGCTAAAATTCAAAAAGTCAACAAAGCACTGGCATTTTTGAGCCTAAAGTGCAATTATTTCAAATATGCAGAAACCAGAAGACACAAGTTGGTGTCAGATGTTTATGAAAGAAAACCCAAGCACTTCAAACAACTTGAATGCTGTATTAATTTGCAAAATCAATCTGAGTTAGGGTTAGCGTGGGAAAAATAAGACCAAGTGAATCACGTAAAAACAAACTGGCTACCATTTCAGCACTTCACATTCTCCCCGTATCTGCATGGGTTTCATCTGGGTGCTCTGTTTCCTCCCACAGTCCAAAGGTGTGAAGGTTAGGTGAATTGGTCATGCTAAATTGCCCATAGTATTCAGGGATGTGCAGGGTAGGTGTATTAATTGGGGAAATGCAGCGCAATAGGGTAGGACTTGTTGGGCCAAGTGCCCTGTTTTCACACTGTAGGGATTCTATGATTAACACAATAGCTTTCACCCATGCTATATTGGGAGGCTTAGAGGTACTTGAGAACTTAATACCATAAGGCAAGCTAATTTTCAATAGCTTTCAAAAAGACTCTAGCAAAAGAAAGGTGCAAGCTACATCCTTTGTAAGCAGGAGAGAAAGATATAAATTTAATAACTGGAAGCTGAGCAAAGAAGGCAGCAGCTACACTAAATATTTTTGAAAAAGTTTAAAATACTTCTGCCAAAGTCAAATAGTCAGATCCAGAAACCTGAATGTCAAGCTCGGAGGCAGAAACTAGGTGAGCCTGTTGACATTTTTAAACCAAGATTAGAAAATTCAGACAGCAAAAGTAAATTTGAAACACTGATGGAATGTTGCTAGAACAGCATATTTGGGTTTCCTGCACAGCTTGAAGTAACAAATGGATTTTGTTAGAATGGACAAACACATAAAATTCCAGGGCATAAAGACTTCCAGAGTACAGAAAGACACAAGAAGACAGATGTAGGAAACAGGAGAAAGGGTAGAAAACAGTCTGAGTTGAAGAAACTCAGCAGATCTGTTAGCATCTGTAGATAGAGAAACAGAGTTACCAAATCTGATATGACTCTTCTTCAGAACTTGAGTTATGTTTGAGTGTTCAGTTAAGTCAGGGCAGCAGGGTTGATGCAGTGAAACTGCAACAAAATGCACACCAGACGTGGAGAGAGCTATGTAAGACTTGTAGTCACATGCACTCACAGACAGAAGGAAATATCCCACATATGGGTCAAACTACTGAGTTTGTGCAAAGGCCAATCACTGCAAAAGAAAAGCTCAGTTATAAGACAAATGAGAAAGAAAATAAAGCGAAACATCCATGTCTTGGTTATTGTGAACGCAACAAACTTGGAACCATATGCCCGTATGATATAATTGGATGCATTGCTCTCAGAGAACAATAAAAATATTTACAACGTCATTCAGATCAGAAAGAAAGTGAGAAATAAGCCTCCCATGTGAGAAACGAAGCTCACTGCCAAACAATTTTAGTCCGAGTCAAATTCCGAAGCAGTCCTTATTCATACGTTCTTGCAAGAGTGGGTGTCCAAAAGCTGGCACACTGCTGAACAATATCAGTGCATTTTTATACAGTTTCTATAAGTCTCTCTGTACTTCCCCTTTTACCTCATACGTGACAGTTGTAGTTGATCTATGCAGCTGCTATTCTAATCGGTTTACCACATCTGTCTGTGGCCTATTGTTAGCGTGCAAACCCCACCCACCCTTGATAGCTAAGTCTTATGACTTCTGCTGAAGCAACACTAAGTCTTATCACTTCTGAGTACATGACTTCTGCAGAAGCAACACTTACACATATTCTCCACACCCATCATCAATCTGAAGCTGAAGCTTGACACTGGAACACAGAATAACATCACTGCACATAAACTGTACCAACAGACCTTTCCTGAAAATTTGGAAATAAATGTTTACTCAGGTAGATGAAACCAAACAATGTCAAGCTAATTGGGGAAATGGGATTTGACTGCTACGAAAATCCCAAATCAGAGGGAGACTTAATGGGAAACTTTTGATCTACATCCCTGACACCTATGGTCCAGCTATCTACAGATTAAGCAGTAATGCTGACCTGCAGTTTATCTTGATTAACCATGCAGTGAAGAAGGCAACACAGAAGGTTGAAGATCGGGCTGAGGAATAACCTACCCACTAACGTTTAATTTAAGTTCTGCCAGGGCCACTCAGCTCTGGACCTTATTTACAGACTTTGTTCAAGCATAGACTAAAAAGCTGAATTCCAGAGATGAGGTTAGAGTGACTGCCCTTGACATCAAGGCTGCATTTGACCAAGGAGCCCTAGAAAAAACAATAGTGAATGCAAAACAAGGGCAATTTCTCCATTGGTTGGAGTCATTGATGAAGTAGCTGAAAATGGTTGGGCATAGGACACCACCCTGAAGAACTCCCATATGTCATGGAACTGAGATGACTGACCTCCAACAACCATCCCTGGCACAAAAGAAGAAGCAAGGAATATCTGGTAGAAATCTGGAGATTCCACAATGATTCTCAGCCCCAATGATGAGCTAGCCCAGCACTTCAGTACAAAAGAAAAGGCTCATGATGCATTGGCATCCATCTTTAGCCAGAAGTGTCAAGTACATGCTTCCCCCAATCATCATAACCGCCAGTCTTCAGCCAATTCAATGCATGTCACTTAATATTAAGAAACTCCTGAATGCACTGGTTTCTGCAAAACTATGGCCTCTGACAACATTCTGGCAATAACACTAAAGTCGTGGCTCCTGAGCTAACCACTCCTCTAGCCAAGCTGTTTAGGTATAGCTACAACATTGATGTCTCCCTGGTAATGTAGAAAATTGCTAGGTTAATTCCTGTAAACAAAAAGCGCACAAATTCAACACAGCCAATTGCTGCCCTAACAGTCTATTCAAGATCATCAGCAATGTGATAAAAGATGTTATCAATAATGCTAGTGAGTGACACTTGATCAGCAATAACCTGCTCACAGATGCTCTGCCGGGGCCACTCAGCTACTGACCTTTTTAAAGACTTGGAGCTGAACTCAGGAGGGGAAGTTTAAGTAACAGTCCTCGACATCAAGGCTGCATTTGACTGAGCATAGCATCTAGGAATCCTAGTAAAACTACAGTTAATGGGAGTATAGGGCAAAACTCTTTACTGTTTGGAGTCATACCTGGCACATAGGAAGGTGGTCATGGTTGTTGAAGGTTAGTCATAATTGCAACTACCCAGCTCAGAATGATGTGTATCCTTTCATGTATTTGAAACAGTTCAGTTTGCAAGACGCTTTGGTTTCCAAATTTCAGTTAATTTTTGTTTCACAAGAAAACGGGAGGATCAATTTCCTTTCTGTGTTTACCTGTCCAGTTATCCTTTTAGTTCATTTTCTGTTTGAGTTAGGGTCTGCATAAAAGAAACTACAAATTAAATTTAATGACACAAGTTCCATCACACATAAAGTTTGACATGGATGTTGTAGTCTGTAAATATGGATAGTGATGGGAAAAAAAATATAATTACCTACATAAATGTATAATGTTAATAATAGGGCAAAAGGCTGGAAGAGACAAGATTTTCCATTTGGGTATAAGGGTCTGAAAGGGATTATTGTTGAGGAGTGCAATAATTGCTGATAATTTCAGTTGGATCAGGTGGGTGAACAACTATGGATCTCAAAGGAGTGAGATCAAACAATAAAGTCTGCCTCATAGTGTCAGTAACAATATCTGTCAGTCTAATGCAACTTGCACCTAGTTCTTGCCTTACAACACATCTTGTTTAAGACAAGAAATGTTCTCATTAGATTACCAAATGTTTTTCTCTCCGACACTCGACCAAGCAGGCCCTCCAGATCTCTAACAGGAAAAAGGAAGATGGCAGCAAATCTACTAAATGGATCTTACACCACAAAGAACTATGGTGAGAATTCATTCTGCGACAGTAAGACAGTAGGAGCAGAATGTTGTCCTCTCGACCAATAAACATTTTCATCTCACCATGGTATCACATGGTACTTTTTAAAGCAGCTGGGAGTATTAAGAAATTAAACCAGTTAATTAAAAAAATTGAGGTATTAATTATAATAATGACAGGTAATGACTTAAAACAAAAAAGATTTAAATATTTGCCCAGACCAAGACAGCACGGTGGCTCATTGGGCAGCACGGTGGCTCAATGGGCAGCACAGTGGCTCAGCGGTTAGCACTGATGCCTCACAGTGCCAGAGACACAGGTTCGATTCTGGCCTCGGGTGACTGCCTGTGTGGAGTTTGCACATTCTCCCAGTGTCTGCGTGGGTTTCCTTCGCATGCTCCGGTTTCTCCCACAGTCCAAAAATGTGCATGTCAGGTGAATTGGCCATTCCAAATTGCCCATAGTGTTAGGTGCATTAGTCAGAGGGAAATGGGTCTGGGTGGGTTACTATTCAGAAGGTCAGTGTGGACTTGTTGGGCTGAAGGGTCCGTTTCCACACTGTAGGGAATCTAAAGACTCATAAATAAGAAAGCATGAGACCATATAGACAGAGTTAGTTGATTATTGTGATGAATCTTTCTCAAAGTGTAATAAATGAATTATAACTTAGCCATCTTGGAAGAATTCTTGGGGCTGAACATTCTTATTTATCTGAAGCCAGGATTTTGGCTATCTGCCCACAGCTTCAAGGTTTCCTTCAGTGAAATAAAATAAAGAACAGAACAGTAACATAAAGTAACTATTACAAGACAAAAATAAGTAATGCATTGTTCTACAAAATGGAGCTCAGTAGGAAAATGACATTGAAAGAAATGAAAGTCTGCTGGTAGCACCGATCCTACTGGTGGAGTGAAATGAACAGAACAGACTCAGGCATTAAATGGAGTTTGTAGTTATTGTCAAAATTAAGGTTGATGCAATCAAAGATGATGACAAAGAAAAGTCAAGCTAATGGAAATGTAAATGGAAGAAGATGTCCAGACAGAAAGGGCAAGATAATAAATCAGTTAATTGAAGCAATGTAAAAATAATTTTAGTACATGCGTAAGTGTTCAAGGGAAAACATTTTTTATCTTCACATTACTTACGCTGCTAATATTTGTTTAACAACTATTTGGTTGTAATTACAGTCAAAATAAATATTTTTCAATTTTTAAAAATTTTAGCTGTTGTTGATGTTGGTTTAATCATTGTTTGGGAAAGGGTATACCTGTGCATAGATTCATAGAGTCATTGAGTCATAGCGATGTACAGCATAGAAACAGACCCTTCGGTCCAACTCGTCCATGCTGACAAGATAAACTAAATTAATCTGGTCCCATTTGCCAATGCTTAGCCCATATTCCTCTAAACCCTTCATATTCATATGCCCCATCCAGATGTCTTTTAGCAGCTATAATTGTACCAGCCTCCACCACTTCCTCTGGCAGCTCATTCCATACATGCACCACCCACTGCATGAAGATGTTGACCCTTAGGTCCCTTTTATATTTTTCCCCGCTCACCCTAAACCTATGCACTCTAGTTCTGGACTCTCCCACCCACTTACCCTATTCATGGCCCTCATGATTTTATAAACCTCTATAAGGTCATGCCTCAGCCTCTGACGCTCCAGGGAAATTAGCCCTAGCCTATTCAGCCGCTCCCTATAGCTCAGATCTTCCAACCTTGGCAGCATCCTTGTAAATCTTTTCTGCAAGTTTCACAACATCCTTCCTTTAGCAGGAAGATAAGAACTGAATGCAGTATTCCAAAAGTGGTCTAACCAATGTTCTGTACTGCTGCAACGTGACCTCCTGACTCCTATACTCAATACTCTGCCCAATAAAGGAAAGCATACCAAACACCGCCTTCACTACATTATCTACCTGCAACTCCACTTTCAAGGAACTATGAACCTGCACTTCAAGGTCTCTCTGTTCAGCAACACTCCCCAGGACCTTACCATTAAGTGTATATGTCCTGCTCTGATTTGCTTTTCCAAAATGCAGCACCTCACATTTATCTAAATTAAACTCCATCAGCCCATCTGATTAAGATCCCATTGTACTCTGAGGTAACCTTTTTCACTGTCCACTACACCTCCAATTTTGGTGTCATCTGCAAACTTACTAACTGTACCTCCTACGTTCACATCCAAATCATTTATATAAATGACGAAAAGTAATGGACTCAGCCCCGATCTTGTGACACACCACTGGTCACAGGCATCCAGTCTGAAAAGCAACCCTCCACCATCAACCTCTGTCTTCTACATTCGAGCCAGTTCTGCATCCAAATGGTTAGCTGTGCCTGTATTACATGAGATCTAACCTTGCTAAGCATGAGGAACCTTGTTGAATGCCTTACTGAAGTCCATAAAGATCACATCCACTGCTCTGCCCTCATCAATCATCTTCGTTACTTCTTCAATAAACTCAATCAAATTTGTGAGGCATGATTTCCCACGCACAAAGTCATGTTGACTATCCCTAATCAGTACTTGCCTTTCCAAATACATTTAAATTCTGTCCCTCAGGATTCCCTTCAACAACCTGCCCACCAATGACGTCATGCTCACTGGTCTATAGTTCCCTGGCTTGTTCTTACCGCCTTTCTCAAATAGTGACACCATGTTAGCCAATCTCCATTCTTCTGACATTTCACCTATGACTTTTGGTGATACAAATATCTCAGCAAGGGGCTCAGAAATCATTTCCCTCGCTTCCCACCGAGTCTTAGGGTACTCCTGATCAAGTACTGGGGATTTATCCACTTTTATGCATTTCAAGACATCCAGCACTTCCTGCTCTGTAATACAGACATTTTTCAAGATATCACCATCTATTTCTCTACATTCTATATCTTCCATGTTCATTTCCACAGTGAATTCTGATGAAAAGTATTCATTTAGTATCTCCCCATCTCCTGCGGCTCCACACAAAGGCTGCCTTGCTGATCTTTGAGGAGCCCTATTCTCTCCCTAACTACTCTATTATCCTGAATGTATTTATATAAACCTTTTGGATTCTCGTTAACCCTATTTGCCAAAGCTATCTCATTCCCCTTTTTGCCTTCCTGATTTCTCTCTTAAGTGTACTCCAATTGCCTTTATACTCTTCTAAGGATTCACTCGACCTCTCCTGTCTATACCTGACATATGCTTCCTTCTTTTTCTGAACCAAAGCCTCAATTTCTTTAGTCATCCAGCATTTTCTACACCTATCAGCCTTTCCTTTCACCCTGACAGGAATATACTGTCTCTGGACTCTCATCTCATTTCTGAAGTCTTCCCATTTTCCAGCCATTCCTTTACCTGCGAACATCTGCCCCAAGGCAGTTTTTGAAAGCTCTTGCCTAATACAGTCAAATTAGCCTTCCTCCAATTTGGAACTTCAACTTTTAGATCTGGTCTATTTTTTTCCATCACTATTTTAAAACTAATAGAATTACGGTCACTGGCCCCAAAATGCTCCCCCACTGACACCTCAGTTACCAGCCCTGCCTTATTGCAGAAGAGCTGGTCAAGTTTTGCACCTTCTCTTATAAAAACATCCACATATTGAATCAGAAAATTTTCTTGTACACACTTAACAAATTTTTCTCCATCTATACCTTTAATAGCTATATCTTTCATGTTTGGAAAGTTAAAATTCCCTACCATAACCACATTATTTTTCTTACAGATAACTGAAGTTTCCTGACAAATTTGTTTCTCAGTTTCCCACCTACTACTAGGGGGTTTATAATACAATACCAATAAGGTGATCATCCCTTTCGTATTTCTCAGTTCCACCAAAATAACTTCCCTGAATCTATTCCCAGGAATATCCTCCCTAAGTAAGCAGTAATGCTATGCCTTATCAAAAGCCTTCGATCCTTCCTGTAGCATTTGTATCCTGGAACATTGAGTTGTCAGTCCTATCCATTTCTGAGCCACACTTCTGTAATTGCTATGATATCCCAGTCCCATGTTCCTAACCATGCCCTGAATTCATCTGACTTCCCTATTAAGTAAATACAGTTTAATTCAAGAGTCCTCCCGTGCTCTCTGCTTTGTTCCTTCCTGCTCTGACTGTTGGACTCGCTCCCTTTCCCGACTGTACCAGTCTCAGATTGACCTCTTTCCTTGTTATTTCCCTGGGTCTGAGACTGGTACAGTTGGGAAAGGGAGCGAGTCCAACAGTCAGAGCAGGAAGGAACAAAGCAGAGAACACGGTAGGACTCTTGAATTAAACTGCATTTACTTCAATGCAAGAGGCTTATTAGGAAAGTCAGATTAACTCAGGGCATGGTTAGGAACATGGGACTGGGATATCATAGCAATTACAGAAGTGTGGCTCAGAGATGAATTGCTAGTTTAAATCCTCCTGAGCAGCTCTAGCAAATCTCCCTGCCAGTATACTAGTCCCCTTCCAAGTTAGGTGCAATCTGTCCTTCTTGTACAGGTCAGTTCTACTCCAGAAGAGATTCCAATGATCCAAAACTGTGAACCCTTCTCCCATACACCAGCTCCTCAGCCATGCGTTCATCTGCTCTATCCTCCTATTCCTACCCTCACTAGCTTGTCACACCGGCAGTAATCCAGATATTACTACACTTGAGGACCTCCTTTTTAAATTCCTGCGAAATTTCCTACATTCTCCCTTTGGAATCTCATCCTTTTCCCATCTTATGTTGTTGGTTCCAATGTGTACAATGACCTCCTGCTAGTCCCTCTCCCATTTGAGAACATTCTACACCCTCTCTGAGACATCCTTGATCCTGGCACCAGGAAGGCAACACACCATTCTGATTTTTCACTGCTGGCCGCAGAAACATCTGTCTGTGCCTCGGCCTGGAGAATCCCCTAACACAATTGATCACTTGGAACCCAACATACCCCTCATTACATTAGACCTTGTCTTGATACCAGAAACTTGGCTATTTGTGCTGCATAGGGATAGCCACAGATTATTCCTGCACTACCTGCCTACCTCTCCTACCTTTCCTAGAGTTAATCCATCTACCTGAATGTATCTGTGGCTTTTCTCCCTTCCTATAGTTGCCATCAATCAGACCCCCTAACTCCTGTAAATTCCTGATTGATCCAACAGATCAATGCGATCTGATCAGATTCACAACCAAACACCCACTTACTGCAGGCAAAATCATCAGTAACATGTAAACTCTCCCTAAACTCCCACATCCAATAAAGTGAGCATACCATTCGATGAAAGGACATCTTTGTTCCTTCTTAATCTACAGACCCAGAAAATAGCACCATCGTTTTGCTCTAAAAACAGTGCTCCAGGCTAACTTAGTACTTATGGTTTATATTTTTAAAATTTAATCAAGAAACAAATTTCAGTAAAACATATAATCAATGAAGAACCCACTCTACTCACTACTGTAGACTTACAGCAAGGTTACACTTAAAAACTATGCACGTAACTGTTCCTGTGCTGTGAGCTCTCCCACACAGGTTCCTCCTAGTTCAGCTGTGAATTTTGTGGGTTGTTATTTTTTCCTAGACATGCTCTGGTGTCCAGAGATACATGAACTCAAGCAGCAAAGGCAGTAACTATGCAGATTCACTGCTGTGCAAGTTAGTAGTGGAGGTTTCTTTCTCTCTCTCCTTCACTGACCATGCGGTCACTACGTTTTGTCTGTCTTTCTCCCTTTTAAAAGTGTCGTTGTTTTGACTTTTCATTTGGATGTACAAGTTAGCTGGAGTTGCAGAGCAGAGCCCTGTTTACTGCCTTTTCTGCTGTGGAGTATAAATAAATCAATAATGAATACTCACAGCAAGGTACTCATTGTGAATCCTTTCTAGTGTAGTACACAACATCAGTTACACCTAAAAATCAGGTATTTCTTGTATTTAAAGAAATCTGAGGCAGCTTATTACTATCAGGTATCAGGGATATTCCAGCAGGTCGCTAATACAATAGATATTCTTCATAGAAATATAGAAACATAGAAAATAGATGCAACAGTGGGCCATTCGGCCCTTTGAGCCTGCACAACTATTCAATATAATCATGGGTGATCATGCAATCTCAGTAGTCCACTCCCACTTTCTCTCCATACCTCTTGATCCCTTTAGCCAAAAGAGCCACAACCAACTCCCTCTTCAATATCTAATGAACAGACCACAATAGTTTTGTGTGTTAGAGAATTTCACAGGTTCATAACTCTCTGAGTAAAGAAATTCTTCCTCATCTCAGTCCTAAATGGCTTACCCCTTATTCTTCAACTGTGACGCCTATTTCTGGACTTTCCCAACATCAGGAATGTTCTTCCTGCATCTAGCCTGTCCTGTCCTATCAGGATTTCATATATTTCTATGAACCCCCCCACCCCCATTATTTTTATAAATTCCAGGGAGTACAAGCCTACCTGATCAAACCTTTTTCATAAGTCAGTCTTACCATCCTGGGAATCAGTCTGGTAAATCTTTGTTGGACATCCACAATAGTAAGCATGTCCTTCCTCAGACTAGGAGACCAAAGCTGCTTCCAGTATTCCAGGTGTGGCCTCACTGAAGCCCTGTATAACTGTAGCAAGACACCCTTACTCCTATATTCAAATCCTCTCACTATGGAGGCCAGCATGCCATATTGTGAACAGTTGGGGCCCCAGCACTGAACTCTGCGGTACTCCACTTATCACTTCCAGCCATTCTGAAAAGTACTCATTTATTTGAACTCTCTGCTTCCTGTGTGCCAACTAGTTCTCTCTCCACAACAATCTGGTATCTCCAACACCATGAGCTTTAATTTTGCTTACTAATCTCTTGTCTGGAACCTTGACATAAGTCTTTTGGAAGTCCAGATACACAAAATCCACTGATTCAACCTTGTCCACTCTACTAGTCACATCCTCAAAAAATTCAGAAGCTTTGCCAAGCATGTTTTCCCTTTAGTGAATCCATGCTGACTTGAACTGGTACTGTCACCGCTTTCCAAATGCTCGGTCATTACACCCTTAATAATTGACTCCAGCATTTCCCCAGCACCAATGTCAGGCTAACCAGCATTCGTTTAACTTCCTGTTTTCTCTCTCCTGCTTTTTTAAAAAGTGGGGTACACTAGTTGCCACCTAGTCATTACAAACTATTTCAGAGTCAATTAAATGATGGAAAGTGACCACAAATGCATCCACTACTTCTAGGGCCACTTCCTTAAGTAGTCTGAGAAGCAGAGCATCAGGCCCTGGGAACTTACTGAGCTTTAATCCTGACTAATAGTGATTTCCTTCAGTTCCTTCTTCATGTTTAACCCCCTGTCCTCTAGCCTTTTAGAAAGGTTATTAGTGTCCTCCTTAGTGAAGACAGATCCAACGTATTTGTTCAATTTGTCTGCCAAGCTTTGTTGTACGTTATTAATTCACCTGATTCTAACTGTAAGGGACCTACATTTGTCTTCAACAGTTTCCATTCTGTTAATTGCTTCCCCATCTTCAATTTCTTCCCATCCTCATTTTTTCCTTCTTCAGGGTTGAGCCTCATATTCTCTGAGCTTTTCGCTCATAATTATTGCTGGCACAAAACTCTCAGCAAAGATACTCAAATATGGAGTACTTAAGCTTTAGAATGTGAATGCAGTAAAAGTTTCACATGTCATGTAGTCAGACATCACACAACCAGAAGTGCAATGTCAGGTGATCAAATTTCCAGATTACTTTCCAGCCAGACTTGCAACTGTGCCAACAAAATTCAAGATTCAATTCCTGATTTGTAGAAAATTGACAAATTTCAGTCAAGGCAGTATTGAGGAACATTTGCTCTTTGGTTAAAGATGGGACAAGATTGCAGGCAGGGCTCATGCCCACTAACTGAGAAACCCAACCGAAAATGGACAAAGAAACTGGATTCTGTATCACTGCAAAGTTGTCATGAAAAAACATCTTCCTCAGGGTCACAGATGATGACTTTGGCCTGTGATAGATGCCAACACCTGAGAATCTATAAGCCGCATTTCCTATCAACTTCAGACTTCACCATATATTCAGTGCTGGAATTCAACAATTAAAGAGAGAACTTGCATTTATATAACACCTTCAATCAGCAGAAAGCACTTTTCAATCAATTAAGTATCTTATTATTGAAGACTAGTTGCTGTGACATATACCAGTTGATGCATAATCTTTGATATTAGTTGATGTATGGGTGCCACTGCTAATCAGATGAATGCCAACAATATGGGGTTGGATCTCCATTCTAGCTGAGTTAGAACTAGGCCCCTGACCTATTTGTGGCAAAATAAATTAAGGCATTTCACTATAGCTAAGTGAATGATCACCAAGGACCTGCCTTCATGCAGAGAATAGAGGTTGATGGGCAATAAATCAGTTGTGGGGAAAGTGAGGACTGCAGATGCTGGCGATCAGAGCTGAAAATGTATTGCTGGAAAGGCGCAGCAGGTCAGGCAGCATACAAGGAGCAGGAGAATCGACGTTTTGGACATGAGCCCTTCTTCAGGAATGTTGTGCCATTGCTCAAAGAGAAAATGAAAAACAAAGTGTTCTCTTTTTCTTCCAAATATTTCTGATAGCTTACTGATAGTGCAGCTGCTCACCTGGAAAATCCAGAAAAGTTGATAAATCATTTCACAATGCGAATGCACTTCCAAATAACACTGACCATACAAAGAGTATCATGAATCTTAATATGCCTAAGGTGTCAGAATAAATTAAACTCCATTTTATTGTGTGGGATTTTGCGGTTTTATTAGTGCTTTGGGATTACTTTCCACTAGTCAATTTGCTTTTAAAGTGAAAACAAAAATTGACATGAAGAATATGGGAGTTTGGTCAGCTATATCATGTCATAAACTCAAAGCAACTGTAGCTAATATCCATAATTTGTCTTAAGGGTGAAACCTCAAGTAAAAAATAATCAAAAGTAAAATTAGAAGTTAATGAAGAGGAAGTATGGTATTTAGAAATAGAAGTATATTTCCAGTACGTGAAATGGGGGAGTAAGGAACATGTTATTAGAGCTCGAGCAATAGCTGGTGCCACTATGATCCTTCATGAGGATGGGGCTATGTGAATGCACATGTTCAGAGGTGCTAACACTACTGTTAAGAGTGTGCAGAGAAGGAATAGCTGAGCATCAGACAGTCAAAGAGAACAAAGCATGTGAGGCATCTCACTATCACTTTTTCCACAGTATTCAGTATGGATTACTGATGAGGACAACAAATCTACTGGATTATGCAATCAGAGCCAAGTCAACAGTGCCACAGGTGGCTCAGCTGTGTTGGGGCAAGTTTATGACAGTGATAGGAGATTCAGTAGTTAGGATAACAGGTTGGTATTTCTCCATAGTACATTGTGTTATCTCCCTGCTGCCAGCAGTTGCAGTGTACTCTAATGGAGACTCTACAGCCAGGGACATAGTCTAACTATGCAGGTGGAACAAGACATGCAGTGCTCCAAGCGGATTATAGGGAGCTATGAAAGAAACTAACGAACAGGACTTTAATGATAGCAATCTCTGGACTACTCCTGGTACCATGCAATAGTGAGAAAAGTAAGAACATAGAGAAGGACAATGCCAATTTTATTCCATCCATATGAGATCAAGAAATGGCTGAAGGCTCTGGATAGTGCAAAGACTATGGGGTTGTCAATATTCCATCATTGATATTAAGGACTTGTGATTCAGAATTACATACAGCACTAGCTGAAATAACTCCACAGCTGCCGGTAAGCAGTCACCAAGTCATCTTTTATTTACATGTGGGGAGTTCTTGGCACTGATCTAGCTCCCTCAGAGCCAGCTGTCAGAATGATCAGGATGTCTGACACTCCTGTTTATATCCTTCAGCCAGGGCTCCCTGATTGGACCAGATTCTTCTATGAGGCCCATCTGGCTGACAGTATTACAATCACTATCCTAACCAAGCTGTTTCAGCATAGTGACAAACTGGCATCACCCAACAATGTGGAAAATTACTGAGTGCATGCTGTGTACAAACAGCAGGACAAATCCAATCAGGCAAATTACTACCTTATCTGTCGACTCTACACCATCAGCAAAATGATGGAAGAGATCATTCACAGTGCCATCCATGGCACTTGCTTAGCAATAACCTGCTCATTGATACTTAGTGGGGATTCCTCAAAAGCCACTTAGCTCCTGACTGCATTGTAAGCTTGGTGCAAACATGGACAAAACAGCTGAATTCCAGAATATAGGAGCAAATGATTACAGATGCTGAATCTGCACTGAAAGCAAAAGTGCTGGAAATCACAATGGGACAGGCAGCATCCCTCTCCATGCTCTCTCTCCACAGATGCTACAGTGATCTGTTGGAATTTCCTGCAATTTTTCAGCTGAATTCCGGAGATGAGTCAGAGTGATTGCTCTTGATGTCAAGACTACATTTGACCAAGCATGCATCAAGGAGCCCTAGCAAAATTGGAGTCAATGGGAATCACGGGGAAAACTCTCCACTGGTTGGAGTTCTACCTGGCACATAGGAAGATGCTTGTTGGAGGTCCATCAGCACAATCCCATGACACTTCAGGAGTTTGAGTTACTTTCCTCAGCCTAACAATCCTTTGCTGCATCATTAATGACTTTTCTTCCATCATAAGTCAGAGAAGTTATCCCTTGCACAAAGAAGAGTTGTTTTTCCATCTGGAGGCTTGTGACCAGCAATATTCTATCGGGATTGGTACTGGGTCTACTTTTGTTTATCATTTATTTAAATGACTTGGATGAGAATATAGGAGGGATGGTTAGTAAGTTTGCAGATGACATCAAAATTGGTGGTAGAGTTGAGAGTGAAGAAGGTTATCAAAGATTACAAATAGATCTTGATCAGTTGGGTCAATTGGCTGAGAAGTGGCAGATGGAGTTTAATTTGGATAAGCATGATCTTCTTCATTTTGATAAAACAAACAAGGGCAGGACTTATACAATTAATGGGTCCTGAGTAGTGTTGCAGAACAGAGAGACGTGGGGTTCTGGGACATATTTCTTTGGAATTTGCATCACAGGTAGATAGGGTGGTTAAGAAGGTGTTTAGAATGCTTGCCTTCATTGCTTAGATCCTTGAGAATAGGAGTTGGGATGTCATGTTGAGGTTGTACAGGACATTGGTGAGGCCTCTTCTGAAGGACTATGTACAGTATTGGTCACCCAATTATAGGAAGAATATCATAAAGCTGGAGAGGGTTGAGGAAATATTTACAAAGATGTTGCCAGGAATGGAGGGTGAGTTATAAAAATAGACTGGGACTGTTTTACTGGAGCATAGAAGGTTGAAGGGTGACCTTATTGAGGTTTATAAAATCATGAGGGGCATAGAAAGATGAATAGTTAGAGTCTTTTCCCAAGGGTGGGGAAGTTCAAAGTTAGGGGGCATATTTTTAAAGAGAGAGGAGAAAGTTTTAGAAAGGACATGAGGGCATTTATTTTACACAAGTGATTAGTGTATGGAATGAACTGCCAGAGAATGTGATGGATGCAGGTACAGTTACAACATTTAAATGACATTTGGATAGGTACATGAATAGGAAAGGTTTGGAAGGATGTGGGCCAAAGGCAGGCAAATGTGACTAGTTTAGTTTGGGAACATGATTGACGTGGATTAGTTGGGCCGAAGGGTCTATTTGCATGCTGTATGACTCAATGACTATGACTTTTGAAGTGGAGATGTTCAAAACAATTTGCAACTCTTCAGGTGATAGCAGTTTGTATCCATATTCAGCAAGATGCGGACTACATCCATGTTTGTGTTGATAGGTGGTAAGTAACGTTTGTGTCATACAAGTGCCAGATGATTACCATCTCCAGCAAAAGAGCTTCTGACTGTTTTTTCTTGATGTTTAGTGGTATTACCATCACTAAATCCCCCACTATCAACATCCTAGGGCTTACCATTGACTGGACATGTCTAAAAAAGGCTGGCTACAAGAGAAGGTCAGAGGTTTGGAATTCTGCAGCAAGGCGCTCACTTCCTGTCTCTTTATTTCCTAACCATAATCTATAAGGCACAAGTCAGGAACATTATGGAATACTTTCTACATGTCAGGATAAGTGTCGCATCAATAGCTTAAGAAGCTAAAACCATCAAGAACAAAGCAGCCTGCTTGACTGACACATCATCCACAATTTTCAACAGTCACTTCTGTGGTGATCTCTGTGTTAAGTATCACACACTGTGCTTCAGAATGGCCATTCTGACTTGGCAGTGTCTGTCACATTTGCTGAAGAGACAGACAGTGGGCTCTGAAGGTGCATGATTCACTGGCCTCAGATTTCTCTTGGTGTTCTCATCAGCCGGACTGTTTGCTTGTCCTTGCTATTTACAATGCCCTTCCAAAGACAGCCTCTAGATATCGCAGCCATCACTGACTATCTCCCATGTATGACAGCTGATGAGTTTGGAATTTCTTTAGAGACAGAAGGTAGGAGTTAACACACTCCAGGGCCTCTGATTTACTGACCCTGTTCAGCCAGGAGATGCCAGGAATATGTCAGGAAGTGAAGGTGAAAACTGTTTGGCCATTTTTCCTCCTAGCAGGTGTTGCCCAGGTCTCACTACTGTAGAGGGATGCACTGAGGATACAAGCTTAAGGGACTCAATCAGGTTACTGTTGTTCCATTCTCTCTCCCTGAGTTTGAACATAATAGCTGCAACTTATGGCATGTTAGCATTGGTTTCAGCATCAACGGATGGATTTCTGAGGATAGTGGAGACTAGATATGTGAAACTATCAGCAGTCTCCACCATCATATTCTTGATGCTGATAGATTGGGGTATGGCAACACTTTTGACCATGGCATTTATTTTGCTGATTCTGGTGGTGAAGGTGGTCTCTTTTCTTCATGGTATATCTTGGTGCCTGTGAAATATTCTATATAGACATTTTGAACAGTTTATTACTCATAAGACATGTTTACCCAGGTGCTCTTACTGTATGAGACAAACAAAGGACAGTGGTTCGAATTTAGATTGTACACTGTACTGACATGGGAGAGTCTGTTCGTATTGCTCAGTATGGGATATTGATGGGGCATCATCAGAGTAGAGCAACTCTCTGACTAGGTCTTGATGTACCTTTGTTGAGGATCTTAGACAAGTAAGGCTGAGCAGCTTTCTGGCAATGCTAGTGTGGTAGTAAACCCCTCTGTCGATGGCCTGAACACGTATGACAGCAGCAAAAAGAAGAATATGCCAAAGTCTGTCGGAGTGAAACACAAATCTGTTTGACTCTATTGTGGATATTGTCCTGTCACAGCCGACCTTACGTATCATGTTCTAATGAAAAGGGGTGATGATGTTGACTGCTTTAGCAGGCAGCTGATTTATAGAGCCATTAAGCATAGAAACAGATGCTTCTGACCAACTCGTCTATGTCGAATGAGTTTCCCAAACTAAACTAGTCCCACTTGCCTGCATTTTGGCCTATATTCCTCGAAACATTTCTTATTCATGTACCTATCCAAATGCTTTTTAAATATTGTGACTTTACCCACATTTATTACTTCCTCTGGTAGTTCATTCCACATACAAAGCACCCTCTGTGTGAAAATGTTGCCCCTCGGGTTCTTTCTAAATCTTTCCCCTCTCATCTTAAAAATATGCTCCCTAATTTTGAACCCTTCCACCCAAGGGAAAAGACCTTTGCTATTCACTTTATTTATGCTCCTGATGATTTTATAAACCTTCATAAGGTCACCTCTCAACCCTCTACTCCAGTGGAAAAAGTACCAGCCGATCGATATAACTCCAACCCTCCAGTTCAAGTAACATCCTGGTAAGTCTTTTCTGAAACCCTCTCCAATGTAATACCATCCTTCCTATAGAAGGGTGACCAGAACTGTACACAGTACTCCAAAAGTAGCCTCACCAACTGTACAACCTCAACATGACATCCCACCTCCTATACTCAATGGTCTTACCAATGAAGGCAAGCATGATAAACACCTTTTTAACCATCCTGTCTACCTGTGATGCAACTTTCAAAGAACAATGTACCCAGTAACCCCAAGTCTGTCTGGTCAACAATACTACCCAGGGCCCTATCATTAACTGTACAAATCTTGCCCTTGTTTGTTTGATTTTGTCCAGACACTGTTCGTAATTTTTCATAAAAGACTGCTTTGGTAAGATTGTTTATGCACTAAATAGGGAATGGTGCCATTCTTAATCCCCCCTTTCTGAGTTCCTTTGGAATGTTCTCAGACTTCATCCAATGGAGTCACAGAGCAGGGTTCACAGTGCCCACTGAGGTTGCGTTAGGTCATCCTAGGTGTACCCATCCCTTTTCCAAGGTATAATTACTCCTTGGTGCTAATGGGTCTGCTTGAACCTGCGGAATACACAAACATAATGTCTCTCTCTGTTCTTCTGACTGTGTACTACTTAATGAGAGTCGGTTCACAACGACTCTTCCATTGGTAAAGTCGGGCACTCCTATTTAATATGGAAGACAGGCCTGGACTGGTCCTTGTTTGCTTTTGACCTGTGGTAACCTTGGCCTCTTTACAATCTATCAGGCCTTGCTTGTAGAAACCTTATTAAAATTAGCTAATTTTATGTTAAGGTTATTTGCTTACACCATTGGCCATAATCTCTTGTAGATGTTAAGTTGGGAAGATCATAAATAGAGTTAAGGAGAATCCAAAAAGATTCTATAAATATGTTAAGGGCAGAACAGTAACTAGGGAGAGAATATGGCTCCTTAAAGATCAACATGGCTCCCTATGTGTGGAACCACAGGGGATGGGTGAGATACTAATCAAATACTTTGCATCAGTATTTACTATGGAGAAGGATGTTGAAGCTAGGGAACTTAGTGAAGTAAATAGTGATGTCTTGAAAAGAGTTCATATTATAGAAGAGGAGGTGCTGCAGGTCTTAAAGCACATAAAGGTTGATACATCCCTGTGACCTGATCAGTGTTTCCCAGAATTTTGTGTGAAGTTAGAAAAGAGATTGCTGGGCCCATTGCTGCGGATGATGTGCCAGAGGACTGGAGGGTGGCTAATGTGGTACCATTATTTAAGAAAGACTTTAAGAAAAAGCCAGGGTAAAACAGACTGGTGAGCCTGACTTCAGTGGTGGGTAAGATGTTGGAGGGGATTTTGAGGAACAGGATTTATATGTATTTGGAAAGGCAAGGGCTGATTTAGGGATAGTCAACATGATTTTGTGCATGGGAAACAATGTCCCACTAACTTGATTCAGCTTTTTGAAGAAGTGTCAAATAAGATGATGAAGGTAAAGTGGATATCGTCTATATGGAATTTAGCCATGCATGCAACATGCAACATGGTAGACCAGTTAGCAAGGTTACATCACATGGAATCCTGGGACAGCTACCATTTACATATAAAATTGGCTTGAAGGTAGGAGACAGAGGATGGTAGTGGAGGGCTTTTTGGACTGGAGGCCTGTGACCAGTGGTGTACTGCAATGAGTGGTGCTAGGCTCAACGCTTTTTGTCATTTACATACATAATTTGGCTGTGAATATAGGAAGTATGGTTAATAGGTTTGCAGAAAATGGCAAAATATGAGGTGTAGTGAACAGTGAAGAAGGTTACCTCAGAGTAAAAAGGGACTTTGGTCAGATGGGCTGAGGGGCCAAGGAATGACAGATGGAGTTTAATTTAGATAAATGTGAGGTGCTGCATTTTGGAAAGGCAAATTAGGGCAGGACTTATACACCTAATGGTAGGATCCTGGGGAGTGTTGCTGAACAGAGAGACCTTGGAGTGCAGATTCAAAGTACCTTAAAAGTGGAGTCACAGGTCGGCAGGATAATGAAGAAGGTCTTTGGTACACTTGATTTTCTTGGTCAGTGCATTTAGTGTAGGAATTAGATTGTTATGTTGCAGCTGTACAGGACATTGGTTAGACCACTTTTGGAATACTGCATTCAGTTCTTGTCTCTCTGCTATAGGAAATTTGTTGTTAAACTTGAAAGGGTGCGGAAAAGATTTATAAGGATGTTGCCAGTGCTGGAGACTTTGAGCTACAGGAAGAGGCTGAATAGGCTGAGGATATTGTCCCTGAAGCATCAAAGGCTGAGGGGTGATCCTTAGAAGTTTATAAAATCATGAAGGGCATGCATAGTGTGAATAGCAAAATATACTTTTTCCTAAGGTAGGGAAGTGTAAAACCAAAGGGCATAGGCTTAAGGTAAGAGGGGGAACATTTAAAAGGGACTTAAGGAATAACTTTTTCACGCAGATGGTGATGTGTGTACGGAATGAGCTGCCAGAGGAAGTGGTGGAGACTGGTAAAATTACAACATTTCAAAGGCATCTGAATAAGAAGCGTTAAGAGGGATATGGGCCAAGTGCTGACAAATGGGACTCGATTACTTTAGGATATCTGGTCAGCATGGATGAGGTGGACTGGAGGGTCTGTCTCTGTGCTGTACAATGCTATGATTCTATTAAACAAGGACTGCATTAGTGCAGAAGTGCAATAGAATTGAAAGGAAGACGATAACTGTTTGAAATATTTCAGATTTTAAGATTTTATCAATCACGTATTTATATTAACAAAGTTAATTTTCCACATGACACTGATGGGCCAAATATGTGTTTTTTACATGTTGTAACTCATTAGAAACCACACTAGAGATCTTGAGCTGCTTACTGTCTGAAACATCCTAGATGTGTTAGGTCCAGTCTGAAGGTGTCAAACATCTGAAGGAGGACAAAAAATATGTAACTAGGCTGCCGCTGAGACATGCACAGTAACTCCTCACCACCACTAGCCACCAGCGAGGGCAGGTATAATGTTATTTTATACAATTTAAGTTAATCTTTTTTTTAACAAAGGGAGTTAGGTTAATTAAATAAACACGTAGATTGATAGTATTTTAAAACCTTCTGGAGCATAACACTGGTGACATTTGAGTAAACATTATTTTTATCAAGGAAATTGTATTCTTAGTGTGAACGTGATTGAATTGTTCACTGCCATTTCATGCATGAGCTGTGAAATTATTCCTGAAATCTGAAAAGGCACTTTTCAAATCCTGTCTGGATTTAAAAAAACAAGTTACAGCAGCAGCCAGGTGACCAAAAAATAGTTGGCAATGCAGAAAAACTGTCTAAATTAGTTAATAATCTAATTGATCAACTTTTCATTCCCCTCTCATCTTTACTACATCTTGTTTAGTTATTTCAAACTCTGCCAGTTCAAATGTTAGAATGAGGACTAAATGACACCCTTCATCCAGGTGTGGACCATAACTGATACGCATTCTATGATTTTATTTATTTCACTGTCCAGTCCAACAATGGCTCAGGGAATGGTATAGTGTACTCACCTATGACTCAAAAGATTGCAGGCTCAAGTACCATTCTGGAGCCCAAAATCCTAGATTGGAGCACCAACGTAGAACTGAGTGTATTGGCAGTGCTGCCTTTTAGATGAGATGTTAGACTGTGGCCTCATTTGCTCCCTCAGGAGAATATGCCACTACTTTCAAGAGCATTTCAGCATTGCTAAAATGGATTATTTGATCAATACCACACATGAGCTTACTCTTTACAAACTGCCTGCTGGATGTGTTTCCTGCAGTAAAACAATAGCTGCAATTTGAAGTGCTTTGTTAGCTGTTCAGCATTTTATATCATAGAATCGCTACAGTGCAGAACGAGGCCATTCAGCCCATCGGATCCACACTGATCCTCAGGTAAGAGGGGGAACATTTAAAAGGGACTTAAGGAATAACCCCACATTTCCTATGGCTAACCCACCTAGCCTGCACATCCTTGGACACTATGGGCAATTTTAGCATGGCCAATCTACCTAATCTGTGCATCTTTGAACTGTGGGAGGAAACCAGAGGACATGGCGATAACCCATGCAGACAACTGGAGAATGTGCAAACTCCATGCAGTCACGCAAAGCTGGAACCAAATCCAGATCCCTAGTGCCATGAGACAACAGTGCTAACCACTGAGCCACCAAGAATTGCTTTGGATTACTAAAGGCATCATATGTCTCTTTCTTCTTTGCATTGTTGATTCATAACTGGAACACACTTTAAACCATTGTGTTAGATAGTTAGTATCTTCCCATAGTTGGTCATTTTAACAAAGCGTCCTGCTCACATGCCCACTTGTCTGTCCTTGGCATGCTGCAATGCTCCAGTGAATCACAGAGCAAACTGGAGGAACAACATCTCATCTTCAGACTAGGCACTTTACAGCTTCCTCGACTTAATATTGAGTTCAACACCTTCAAATTGTGAACCAAATCCCATTTCTTCCCTTACTTTTAGTTTTACTTGTTACATTCTCTGTCACCATGTCCTCTCTTCCCTTCCCCCCACTCCAGTGGGACTCTCTGTTCTTTCCACTCTGGCAGTTAGACACAACATTGTTCTGTCAATTCTCATATCTCGATCACTTAATCTGAGCTATCAACATCTTTCCTCTCCCAGCTCTCTACACTCCATCACTTCCACACCCTCTCCCCAATTATCACATAAATGCAGCCCCCTCCACCCTTCACTTCAGCTTCAATGACAAGTTAGTCTGCTCTCTCTCCATGGATGCTGTCTGACACACTGTCATCTCCAGTATATGTTGATTTCTTTGCAAATAACAGACCTTGGACATCACATTTGTAACTTAAACAAAAGTTAGCATTTATTATTAAAATTGTAACTTTAGCAGAACACATCAACAAGGTCATATAATTGATATTCATAATGCCAATCTTCTTTGATCTTAATTCCCACTCACACAGACAGATAAAACAGTTAAGGGATACATTTTAAAAAGAATAAGAATTGTAATTTGTCAGCTCAATGAACCATTTCAAATGATGGATACCAGCCCTTCATGAAATCCTGGGGCAATGGTTCATTCACAGGTTCATTCAGGGATTCTATTCTATGAGAATGGAAACAAAAACAGGAATGGTTGGAAAAGCTCAGTTGGTATGACGATATCTGTGGAGAGAAAATAGAGTTAACATTTCGGGTTGAGTGTGTTATGCAGATGTGGGCGTAATGTACCTTTAAAGAAGTTAAAAGCTGCAGGACTACCTGACAGCATCAAGTGTTGTCAACAAAATACAATGTAGCATGTGGTCCAGCAGTTAGGGTAGCTGGTTGCTTGGAGACAAAAACAGATTCAAATCAGGCCAATCAGGTTAAACTATATCCTCAAAAATACCAAATTCCAATCAAGTTTGAATTTAGTATATTGACAATCTTAAAAGCCGATGACACAATCCAATGCTTTGGGGGTATAAGACCAGAGAAAATTGAACAGTTGGGAAGAAAACTGCCATGCGACCAGCATGTAGAGACTGCCTGGAGAAAAGCGCTCTTAAAGGTATTTTTATCAATCAGCAACCTGTGAAGCAGAAATCTCTAAGAAGAAGAAAAGAAGATTCAAAATCTGGCTGGTTTTGAAACTTGAATTTTTTCAGTAAAACTTAATTGGGAGGTTTTATCAGACTAGTATTATAGAAGGGAAAGCAAAAGATAGGTTAGAGGAAGGAGTTGTAAATAGTTGTTAATTCTTCTCTGTTATACTTTAAGAAATAAGGTTGTTAATTTACTTTAACTAGTTCTTGGCCTATCAAATTTTCACAGATTACTGCACGGGATAAATCTTTTCTGTGTTGCAGGTTTAAATTAGTTGCGGGGGGAGGAGTTTACCCCATGTCGTAACAGTTTGAGGACTCATCGCTGAGATTTGAAGGTTTGGGGGCTTTTGTCCGTGATTTGAACAGTTTGGGTTTTGGATTTGTGATTTGAATTTGTTTAGACATATTTGAATAGATTTGGGGGCATGAAAAATCCCAGCAGATTTAAACATTTGCAGGTTAGTGTTCTAGTTTTTAAAATAAAACGTAAGTGAAACAATTTGTTTAATTTCAGTGATTTGTGGTTGATTAAATTAAAAGTGAGAGAAATGGCTCTTAAAATTGTTAAAGAAGTTCTGGTATTTGAAGATGATTCTCAAGTTTGCCAAGGAAGTTTAGAAGGGAAGAAAAAGGCCATACTTTTAGAATTAGCAAATAAGTTAAATTTGGGTTTAACAAAAAAACAAAAGTAAAGCTGAAATTGTAAGGGAATTACTCAAACACTTCGCTGTGTCAGAAAAACAGAAAAGTGCAGTTGAGATAGAAAAACTTAAATTACAATTGGGAAAATGGAGTTAGAAGATAAACAGAGAGAGAGGAAAGTGAGAGGAAGAGAGAGCAAGCCAAAGAGAGAGAGGAGAGAGAGGAAGAAAGAGAGAGAAGGTTCTTAGCTGAGCAAAGAGAGAGAGAAAAAAGGGAGAGACAAAAAAAGAGAGAATTTGAACTTGAGAAGTTGCAGCTTAGTCAGCAAAGTCAAGTTAACAAGATGGGGATTAAAAGAGAAGGTATTTTATATATATATATATATATATATATATGTCAAAACTCTACCACATTTTGATGGGAAAAATGTTGAAGCCTTCTTTATTTCATTTTAAAAATTGGCTAGGTCCAAGGATTTATGGATAATGCTAGTTCAGACTAAACTGATAGGCAGAGCTAGTGAGGTATTTGACGTTTTGTCAGATGAGGTGTCAAGAGATTATGAAGAGGTTAAACAGGCTATTTTAAGCATTTATGAATTGATACCAGAAGCATATAGACAACAGTTCAGAAACACAAAGAAGGAACCAGGTCAGACTTATGCTGAGTTCGAAAGAATTAAACATAGTCATTTTGATCGATAGGTGCATACTTTGAAAATAGATAGGACCTTTGAGGCTCTAAGAGAGATTATTCTGCTGGAGGAGTTTAAAAACTCACTTCTTGAGATGGTAAAAATTCACGTCAAGGAATAGAAAGTTCAGGAAGTGAGAAGGGCAGCAGAATTAGTGGTTGAGTACATTTTGGTACATAAGACCAAGCTTCTGGCCAGAATTGCGTCCTGTGAGGGATAGAATTTGGGAGAAGGGGAGATCCTCCACTATGAAATCAAGAGTAGAGAGCACTGGTAAGAATTTACTACAGGATAAAAAAAAAGAAGCCCAAGAGGGTGGAAAGGAAGTGAAAGGCCTCAGATGTTTCCACGGTGGTAAAGTGGGACACATAAAGTCACAGTGCTGGTCGTTAAAGACAGGCACTGTGGGAAAGATGTGGTAAAAGAAGCTAAGCCAGTGGCATTAGTGAAGGTAGCAAAGGAGACCCCCAAGAGCCAAGGACCTGTAAGTGAGTGCACAGCCTAGGCAGGGGCTGGGTATGAAGTTAGTACCTGGCCTCTACAAAGAATTTGCCTCTGTGGGTAAAGTTTACTCAGAAAGAACAGGGAGAGAAGGACACAAAGTTATAATTTTGAGAGATACAGGGTCTAACCAGTTGCTTATAGTAAGGGATGAACGAATATGCTCTCTTTCTGATCTGTTACCCAAGAATGTGTAATTTGTGGGATAGATGGACAGAAATTTAGTGTTCCCCTATGTAAGATCAGGTTGGAGTGCCAACTTAAGACTGGGGAAGCTACAGTGGGAGTGATTGACAGAGTGTCAGTTCCAGAAATTCAGTTTGTTCTTGGGAATGATTTGGCAGGGCCCAAGGTGGAAGTGATGTCCCTTGTTGTGGAGAAGCCCAAGGAAGACCAAGAAACTGAGGGGTTAATGCAGAAATATCCTGGTATTTTCCTAGACTGTGTGGTAACCAGATCCCACTATCATAAGTCACTGCACGAAGTGAAAATTAAAGAGAAAGGTGAAGGAGTTGAGGTTCTGTCTGATGTAATGGTCAGGAAAAACCTGAACAGGCAGGGGGTCAGACAGAAGTATTTTCTCCTGAAAGACTAAGAGACTTGCAGCAGCAAGACAAGATGATAAAAGATGTATATGTGGATGCATGAAAAGGAGGCAGAGAAGATTCTGTAGGGTTATTATCTGAAAGATAGAATCCTAAAACAGAAATGGAGACCACAGCAGGTTAGGGCAGAGGCAAAATGGGCCGAAGTGCACCAGATGGTGTTCTTGGTAGCGTACAGACAGGAGGTATTATGGGTAACACATGAACTACCTGTAGGAGATCACCTAGGGGTACGAAAGACTCAGAGTAAGGTACAAAAATATTTTTAGTGGCTTGGAATGCACAAGGATGTGGTTAACTTTGCCTTACGTGTCATACATGCCGAATGGTAGGTAAGTCACAGGCAGTAATAAAACCATCACCTTTGTTGCCAATTCCCGCATTTGAAGAACTTTCATGCAGGTTATAATTGATTGTGTAGGTCCCCTCCCGAGACCTAAAAGAAGGAACCAGTACTTGTTAACTGTAATGGATGTGTATACCAGATTTCTGGAGACAATTCCATTACAGAGTACCAAGTTAAAATGGATAGTAGAGACCTTAGTAGCTGTCTTCACACAGTTTGGGTTACCCAGAGAGATTCAGTTGGACAAAGGATCAAATTTTACTGCTAGGCTGTTTAAGGAGGTTATGGATAGCTTAGGTATACAGCACTTTAAATCCAGTGTGTATTATCCTGAATCCTAGGGAGCTTTAGAAAGGTGGCATCAGACCTTGAAGACCATGTTGAGAGCATACTGTCAGAATTACCCGAGTGATTGGGATAAAGGTATCCCATTCGTATTGTTTGCCATTAGAGATGCCCCAAATGAATCTACACAGTTAGAGTCCCTTTGAGTTAACATTCGGTCATGAAGTGAGAGGCCCTTTGAAATTAATTAAAGCAAAATTGACAGGACCAAAATCAGAGATCTCATACTTAGATTATGTATCAGAGGTGAGGAAGAGGTTAAATTGAGTAGGCGAGTTAGTTAAACAGCACCTAAAGAGGGCACAGTATAGAATGAAGCAGGTGGCAGATAAAAGCTTTGAGACTCAGACGTTTTCCCTTTGTCATTCTCTGAGACAAAATCAATTTATATTTGATAACGAGCCTAATTAACCAGGCTTTCTTGACCTAACAGAAGTGTGACTTTGTTAGTTACTAAATGTGGAAGAAATAATAATGTGGCACTTGTATACACAGTTAGAAATGAGAGACGAGTCTACGATAAAAATGATAAAAGATATGTGGATGTTCTATGAATTCTGTGAAGAGTAAATTATATTGTGTTGCAGCTATCACATTGGATGATACTGCTGTTGGTAAGTGACAGTTGATTTTGAAATGCTTGGCTTTGCAGGTCAACTGAAAGCCCTTCGTCCTGTTTCCTTTTGAATATGGGTTCGTTTGTTTTCTGGCTTCAATAAATGATATTTTATCTCTAGCACAGGGGTGACTAGGTTTTTTCTTAGCTCTGACCCATTACAAATACAGACCAAGGTTGGATCTGGTCTGCCCCATCCTTGTATATTCTTGAAAAGGGAAAACATAAACGTGTCTTCACCCAGACTGTTTTCTCCTATAATGTTCATCGTCTGATATTGCTCACAGGAGATAACATTTCAGCTTGCAGTGTGTTTTTATCTTTGAAATCCTTCTCTTTAAAGCATCTTTGACATCCGTCAAGTATAGAATTCAAGATCTCCCTTGAGGTTGGGGATAATCCACACAGACCTTCTAGTCACTCACTGAATGTACATTCTCAGTCACTTATTGGTTGCATATCCTCTTTTTACTAAAACGCAAGTTGTAATTATAAGCTCAACATGCCCATAGTTGATCTGGGGTATTATCTGTTGTCCTGAAATCCTATCTGCTAAGTTGTTGTGATTTATATGTAAGGACATCTGATTCATCTGTGCAGCAGTATTCTGTATTTTACGTAAATTAGCTAAAATGGAATGACAAAATAGGTTTAAAGTTTAAAAAAAGAGACATACATTTGTGAAGGTATTTCACAACTCCCAACAAAAATATATTCGTTTGAGAAAGATACTTTGAAAAGAATGCACCATCTGGTCCAGGCACATTTCAGCTGAAGATCATTCGAACCATACCGTCCCTCTTGCCCTGGTATTGGTACCAATGGTGAAGTTGAGGTATAGGAGGGAGCACACAAACCTCCAAACAGTTCATTAAGCAGCATCTGCTCCAAATGTGGCAGATTCAGCAGATCACACATTGGATCTGTCAACCATTTCAGAACCCATCAAAGTGAGAGAAGCAAGTCATTCTGGATCCGAAGGGACTGTCTAAGATGGAGATAGCTGAATCATCAATAATTTGTCTTCACTCTTTATCATGCTGCCAAGCATGCTGTATATCTCAGTATTTCCCTTTTGTAAAGAATATCCAAAATGAATCCAGCCAAGGCTAAATTTGAGACATAATCTAAGCAGAACAAGAATTTGAAATTTTGCCAGGAGCTAATTGTCAGATACATGCTGCAGACAGAGGAAGGTGTGAGATGGTATTACGACTAAATTCCCTCAGCCCCTCCTTTGAGTTTATTTACTCTAAATTAGACCACTAGCAAGAAAAAGGCTGGTATGATCCTCAATAATTCTTTGTTGCAATAAGATTTGAATAAAATAGTGGCTTGTTTTTAACTGCTGTAGAGATGAAAACGATTTCTTAAAAAGCCAGCACATGGATACATACAGACACAAATCAGCCAACTTGTAAGAAACAATGCAGGGTCAAGTTTGAAACCAAATTCACCCTTTAAAGTTTGAGACAAAGATATTCCACACTATTTCGAAATTATATTGAATTGAAATTGTAATTTTCATCTCACGTTTGTTCTAATATCCAGTTGTTTCTTAAGGTGGATTTAAAAATTGTGTGAACTTTTAAAGTACGATTCTCATATTCTAGCAGTTGTATGTTCTAACATTGCCTGCATGAGACACATCTTTAAGGACTCCATATGGTGTGTGCAAACAAAATTGCAGTTAGTCTGCCTTGGATTTGCAAGTTACACACAGAAATCAGTTAATTTGCTGCAACATCTGCGTCATAACTTCTAAAGTGTTTTACTGTGTTAATCAATCACTGATGATTGATTATTAGAGCATTATCATTAATATGACAATAACTATCTTTAGCTACTATATAGTCAATGAAATATCACTCATTACTATTGTGTAATCCAGAATTGATTTGTATAATAAATGTTCATAAGCAAGTATTAAAAAGGTTTGTAATTCTATTCTCAAGAATCCAAACACAGAAAACAATATTCTAGAATTCTTAAGTTGGAATTCTCTGTGCTGATTTATGTTAACCCAGATGAGTTGATGCTGCTGGTGTATACCTGGAGATGCATCCTATCCTGAAACACTTTTGCTGGCCTAAAACCTCACAGAGGGAAGACATTTCATTATGGGACCCAGTTTATTGCCGATTAAATTCCTGTAGTGACTTGAAATTTCTCATAGTGGAGAATTTAGACTGACAATATATTCTGCTGGATAGGTTCACTTTGCCAGAGGCCCAAAGAGATGAGAATCATTTCATTTTACTGATAAATACAGTCAATAATTTCAAGATAGAATGTCTGCAATATAGGGTGCCTAGGCAGCTAAATCAAACTGAAATCTCTCTCCCATGGAAAACAATTTCTTTTTTTTAAATATCTAGATTATTATACCCAACTCTATGGTAGCAAAGTATTCTGTTTGATTTCATGGTTCGATTTTAAAGAAAAGCATTCAGCCCTGCATTCTTTGCCTGTCCAGTTTTGTGATTGACAAAAGCTCTCAACTTCAGAGACATTTGTTCACAGAGACTTGTTCATTTTAATCCGAACAGTGATATCAATGTTTGTATTCAGTGAAACTCAACGAAATTACCAGAAAGTAACATATTTGTTATCAACATTTATTTAGATGTCAAGATTTTAATTTGAATTAAGCTCAGTAGTGAACAGAGCTGTAATTATTTGACAAACCATTTCAATGCTGCTTGCCTAACTTTACTGATTATATAAACTATATTTCCACAGTTACCATTGCTGTAACTATATAACTGATAAGTACAGCAATACACATTGAACAAAATGGGCTAACTGAATGTTTACGCTCATACGTGAATTATTGAAATGTAAACAAGGCATTGAGCCACAAAAGGCTGTAACGATGAACATTTTACACAGAATGGAAACTATCAAAGCTCAGCCTTACCCTCAGCAGCCTTTAGCTAATTTGAAAACCTGATATTGATTAATTTAAAGCCCAGAATGTTTTTAGTGAATCCACAGATACATTTAGAACTAAATCCCCTTTTCAGTGTCTTAGAGTCTTTGTTCCTAGCGACAGTCGGCTTTGCTATAACGCGCGTTTCTTCAATGCAAATTGGCTATAACACGATTGAAGAATTTAGACCGTAATTTGTAGAACACAAACTATAATGCGATTCCAGTCTCATTGGTTTAAATGGTGTTGCTATCATGCCATTTTCTTATAACATGGGATCACACAGGATCGGAACTATCACACTATGTCTGTATTCTGAATTGTGTCAATATGTACATGCACAAAGTGGGACTAATTTCCCTAAATAAGGCACATTGACAGTTTCACTCTAAACCTAGTGTCATCTGCAACTATCAGATGTTTCAGGTGGAGGGGCGAGAAGAGAGGGAGTTCCAGAAGTCCAATCTCAATCCCACTTACTTAGTAAATTCATCAACCAGATTCTCCAGTCCTTTTGGCAGGAGGGTGCTCTAGGTGTGCTGATAGTTATATAGCCATGGAGTTTAAGAAATCTCTCTCTGACCCACAAAGCTCGGGAATATCATGTCAGAGCCTCCATTCTATTATCTATGTTTCATCTGATTGAGTTTAGGTTGGTCTGCTCATTAGTTTATCTTAAATTTCAGGAATCACACATTTCAAAAACTGTAGTCACTCAGAGACCAGCAGTTATCTGACAATAAAGGTTTCACAGCTAGAGGACAGAGAATGTCAAATCCTCTAACCACACTTAAATGGTTTAACATGGTATTAATTGTGTTACATTTTACTGTGCAACCAAGATATTTTTTGTCTTCTGTGACTGGACATGGATCATCGACGTGCACATAAACGGTTAATTCAGATACCACTACTGGTCCCAATATCCCAATGTGAACAGTGAAACAGAAAACAAACTACAATTAAGTCATTTCCCAAAAAATGATACAGGTAACATTTTTACAGTGCATCCAATTTAGTACATCACTGACTTTGGAAGAAGCATCTAAAGAAGATGTTAAATTGCTGTCACACATTTTGCTCTATCACAGAAGTCACATTTCACCCAGTATTCAAATAAGGTTAAAGTACAAACAGCCTGACAACCACAGGATAAAATTATGTTCAAATGGATGCACTTACTGCCTTTCTGGGTGATAAGCAGCTGAGCTGGTCTTCAATTGGGATTATACATCCCATCCATTGCTGTTTTAGCCCTGATTCATAATTGTAATATTATTATAGCATGTGGTCCTTAACATTGTGAACACAAGGGATTGTCGATTGTGTCCATGTGGGACAGTGAACAGCAATATCAAGGCACGTGGAAACTGTAAAGATCTCACCTTAATTATTCAGCAACTCCACAAGTTCCAACCTCTCACCCACCCCATCTAAAAAATGAAGCCCAACTCATCTCCCTCACCAGCCACTACCTGCTTTCCTGAACAATACCCTCTCCCATCCATCTCTGCTCCTGAAACTCAGGCCTGGCTCTTATCTGACTGAAGCAGTTTGTCTGGGGTTCCCACTCAGGCCTGCTCCACACTTGTCCAACTCTCCTTCATGCTACAGCAACCACTAGAATGGCTGCGCCTCCAATCAGACATTCTGTCTAGTGAGGCACACAATGGAGGAGAGGGGGAATTTGGGATTGAGATGGCATCTCCTCTCAGATTCGAGTATCTGATGGGGCACCTTTCTCTAATTGTTTGCCTGAAATTGGTATTCCCTGTGCATTTTGGGGGCAAATTTGCCTGCTGCCCACTTGCATATTGAGCACTGATGACATAGATTTCTTCGCTGGTTGGAATTTTAATAATAAAGAAAAGCTGTATAGGTTGGAACTTTTTTCACTGGAGAATAGGAGTTTGAGAGGTGACCTGTTAAAAGTTTATAAAATAATGAGGGGTATAGAGAGGGTTAATGATAGTTGTCTTTTCCCAAGGATGGGGGATTTCAAGACGAGGGGGCATATATTTAAGGTGAGAGGAGAGATATTTGTTAAAAACATGAGGGTCAAATTTTTTACACAGAGGGTGGTTCGCATGTGGACTAAACTTCATGAGGAAATGGTGGATGTCGGTACAATTACAACTTTCAAAAGTCATTTGGATATGTACGTGGATAGGAAAGGTTTGGGGGAATATGTAGCAGAAGCAAGCAGGCGGGACCAATTTAATTTGAGATTACGTTTGGCATGAACTGGTTGGACTAAAAGGTCCTTTTTGTGCTGTATGACTGTATGTCACTATAACTTACTTTTCATTGTTATTATCAATGAATTGAAGATCAGCTCATGTATATACAGCATCATAAAGATTTTTTTATTTTAATGATTAATTATAAGCATTATACAAGCAATTTTATAAATCTGAGCAAACACATACAATTCCATTTAGAAAGACTAACTTTAAAATGTTGCAGTTGATATAACATTTATTAAGTCACTTGTGTTAACATTACAAACAAGAATAAAAAACCTGAAGATTCTAGAAAACTGAGCCAAAACCTAAAAATATTGGAGACAGCAGGTCAGGCTGTATTGGTGAATAGAAAACTCAAGTTAATGTCTTGGGTGCAAATTCTTCAAATATATTGAAGTAACATTTGCATTCAAAGCATGAAGTTGTCTAGGATTGCCATAGTGAGCAGCCGACTTACTAAAAAGAGTTCCAGTGCTTTCTGTGTAATCTAACATTCATTTGTCAAAGTAAGATACAAGGCATGTGTGCTTTAATAGACTACAGTTAAGAAATATACTGCATTGCTTTGGCATAAAGGATGAAGTGGCTGTGAATTCCTTACTTCTGCCCACACAAACTTGGTGTCAATTCACCAGAACTCTGGCTACAATATTGATTCCAAACCTCCAACTTTCAACTGGTTAATAAAATCGATCACAGTTACTCTACTCAAACAATAGACTTCTTTTAAATTTTGTGTTACTTTGCATTTCTCAAACTATTTATGGCAATTTGGCAACCATCGCTAAATTCATAATTGCCTTTGTAACTATTGCTTGTCACAGTGTTTTTAGTTGGAGTGACATCTCCAGCCAAACTGCTGCAGAAAAGACAATACACTAGCATCTACCTGTCAATGTGGAAAATTGTCTTATCCTCAGGACAAATCAAGTCAGGCCAATTACTGCCCCATCAGTCTACACTTGATCATCAGTAAAGTGAGTGAAAGGTCATTTACAGTGCTGTTAGGCGGCACTTGTTTACCAATAATCTGCTCACTGGTGCTCAGTTTGGAGTATTGCATCAAGGAGCCCTAGCAAAACTGGAGTCAATGGGAACACAAGAAAAATCACTCCTCTGGTTGTAGTCACTCCTTGCACAAAGGAAAATGGTTGTGGTTGTTGGAGTTCACCATCTTAGCTCCAAGACGTCGCTGCAGAAGTTCCACAAAGTTGTGTCCAAGTCCCAAACACCCCCCACTTGCTTCATCAATAATCTTCCCTTAATCATAAGTTCGGAGTGGGGATGTTCATTGATGATTACACAATGTCCAACATTATTTGCAACTCCTCAAATACCGAAGCAGTCTGTGTCCAAGTTTGGGCTGATAAGTGGCAAGTCACATTTCTGCCATACAAATGGAAAGCAATGACCACTTCCAATAAGAGAGGATCTAATGATCACTGCTTGACATTCAAACACATCAACATCATTGAATTCCCCACTATCAACATCCTGGAGGTTACCATTTACCAGAAATTGAAATGAACCACCCATATGAATGTTGTGGCGCCAAGAACAGGTCAAGACTGAAAACTCTATGGCTAGTAAAGGCACAAGTCATGAGTGTGATGAAATACTCCCAATTTGCCTGGATGAGCGTAGTTCTAATGACACTCAAGAAGCTTCACACCATCCAGGACAGTAGCTTGCTTGATTCACACCCCCTCTGCCAACCTCCACATTTACCATCTTCACCACTGATGAACTGTAGTAGTAGTTTGTACCATCTGCAAGATATACTGCAGTTACTGACCAAGGCAACTCCAGCACCTTTCAAACTGCAACCTTTAACATTTAAAAGGACAAAAGCAGCAGCCCATGGCAACACCACCACCTGCAATTCCCCTCTAAGCCACACACCATCCCAATTTGGAACTCTATCACCATTCCTTCAGTGTCACTGTTCAAATCCTGAAACTCCCCTTGTAACAGTTATGAGGCTGCCCTTACACCCTGAGAACTGTAGCAATTCAGGAAGGCAGCTGACCAGCATCTTCTCTGTGCAACTAGGGATAAGCAATAATTGCTGGCCTGACCAGTGACATAGATTTCCCCTGAATAAATAAAGCTAAACATGAAACTATCCTGAGCTTCTAAGCAGCTAAAATTCAGGAGAACAAAACAGCAAAGAAGTTTGAAGTGCGGTTAACAAATAAAAACTCAGTTTTGTAGTAATACGCAACTTGGAGTTGGAAAAGAATAGAAGTAATGTAAGAAATTGATATGAAAGACATCACGAGCAACTAAATACGTCTAACATTTTGTGAGTTAAAAACAAATTGTAGAATTTTACACAGTTTCACCCTAGAAAGTAAAGGATCTCCATTAATGTTTTTGCATATCATAGTGAAGCTGGACGAACACAATAACTTACTGAATGTTGATACATCTCTACAACATAGAGCAGCACAGTGGCACAGTGGTTAGCACTGCTGCCTTTCAGTGCCAGAGACCCAGGTTCAATGCCCGCCTCAGGCTGTGTGGAGTTTGCACATTCTCCATGTGTCTGCGTGGATTTCCACCGGGTGCTCTGGTTTCCCCCACAGTCAGGTTCGGTGAATTGGCTGTGCTAAATTGTCCGTAGTGTTAGGTGAAGGGGTAAATGTAGGGGAATAGTTCTGGGAGGGTTGCTCTTTGGAGGGTCGGTGTGGACTTGTTGGGCCGAAGGGCCTGTTTCAACACTGTAAGTAATCTAACCTAAAGAATAGTGCACTGTCAATAGAACACAGCCTTCTCTCACCTAAAGTCTTCAACACTTCTATCAAGTGTAAGAAATATAAAAATTGAGCTCATTTCCTGAAAAACAAAGCTGAATGGTTTAGTTAAATGAATGTTAAGTGCTCTAGCCCTTCGTTGTAAACAAGTTCATTGTTCATACAATGTCTGAGCTATTTCTCTCCTCATCACTTTGACTACTTGTACATCTTCCTTCAGTCAGGAAGGCACGCCAGCATTGAAGGACCACTCAGAAAAGGACTGAGCAAAGATCCCTAGCTTCTGAATTTGTGTTTGGAGCCATTCACATTTAGATTCACACCTCCCATATGAGTGTGCTATCTTGGGTGGCATGGTGGCTCAGTGGTTAGCACTGCTACCTCACAGCACCAGGGTCCCAGGTTCAATTCCAGTCCAAGATGTGCAAGTCAGGTGAATTGGCTATACTAATTTACCCATAGTGTTAAGTGTATTAGTCAGAGGGAAACGGGTCTGGGTGGGTTACAATTCAGAGGGTCGGTGTGGACTTGTTGGGCCGAAGGGTCTGTTTCCACACTGGAGGAGATCTGATCTAATCTTAACCTTTTCAATAACCAGTTTCCTCACAATGATTATTTCTTTTCATATATTCAAAATTCCTCTTGGATTGGAGCTTATTTTAATATTCTTTTATATTTTAACCATGATATATTTCTCGTAATTCCCTATTTATCTACACTTATCTTCATGTCTTACTTTCATAACTAGTTCACTCACTGAATGCAGTTAAGTAAATTGGGTCCTATCTTTCCCATAGGCACTATCAAGGCTTTTGTGTCTGCCAGACCAGAGGCTTCAGGTGGCAGGAAACATCTTCATGCTTCACCCACAGACTGATGGCCTTACCAAAGCAAAGAACCCATCTACCACCTCAAAGTAAAGGCAAGTTTATATCAAGCTTAGTTAAGACCAAAATATTTTGTTCTTGTTGGAATTCTATTGCAATTTTACACTTTTGCTATTTCTGAAACTGAAACCCTATACTTCACAGGTTCCATTTCTAGCAACTTCAAAAAAAAAGAATGTAACTTTAACACAATGGACAGTGTGGCACTACTCTGCTAACAGACTGTACATTACCTAATTGTAGGTTGAAGCAGAAATCTTTGCTTTATTGTCTTACAAACATAATGCTACCGAGAAAGGAATAAGCTGCTACTAATTAAAATTTAGCAATTATGTAACATCTTAACATGACAAATTAGACACTTATTAGAACCTAACAAAACTTTCAGTTCAAATAGATTGCACTGTGATTGAAAAAAAAATCCAGTGGAATACATTGCCATTTAACAGTTCATTTGCAACCATTTAACCTCATGTCCACAGGAAGCTAAAGCCTGAAGCATTTTTGAAGAGTTCTTCCATTTCAAGTAAAAAATCTTTTAGCTCATCCATTTATTATCCTTGTACTTATTGCACTAGGCAATGTGTAGATCAATAACACAATAAATAATGTGAGTATTATCAAGATTAGTCCAATTATGATGTACTTCTTGTAGTTTCTCCAGATCAGATAGTAGACACACTTGAAAGGGTTTACAAACCAAGAGAAAGAGGTGTCAGGGCGGCTATAGGGAGAAAGAAAATCCAATTAAAATAGTTTCAAACCATTGTGAGTGTTGATGACCTTCTATAAACTAAAGTAGCACAAGTGTTGTTGTTCATAGGATTTAAATACATTGCAAGGTTCAATAAACTTCAAGTTGTCAACCTTCCCAGAATAATGTTCCTTGCAATAACTTTATCATTAAAACACACTGCATAAAATATTTGCACTGCACATGTGTCAGGCAATGACCATCTCCTAGAAGAAGGAAACTACTCACCGACCTGACATTCAATGGCATTTTTATTATGGAATCTCCCACTGCCAATATCATGAGCATTACCATTGACCAGAAACAAATGAATCATCCACATAAATACTATGGCTATATCAGCAGGTTTGAGCTGAGAATGTTGTGGTGAGTAACTCGCCTTCTGTCTCCCTAAAACCTATTCACTATCTACAAGGGACAAGCCAGGAATGTGTTGAAGTACTCTCCGCATGCTTGGATGAGTGCAGCTCCAATAAATTCAAGAATCTCCACATCTTCTAAATTTGGGAAACCTGATTGGCATGGATGAGTTGGACCAAAGAGTCTACTTCTATGCTGTATGTCTCTATGACTCCATGACAAAGCAGCCCACTGATAAGCTTGCTACCTACCACCTTGATCTTTCCTTCCTTACACCACTTCTGCAGAGTGGCCCCAGTGTGTACAATCTAAAAGACACACAGCAGCAATGTACCAATGTTTGTCTGACAACACCTTCCAAACCTGTGGCTTCAATCACCTTGAAGGACAAGGGAAGCAGAAGTATAGGAATACCACCTCCACTACAAACCAAAGATCATCCTGACTTAGAATGCCACTTCTTCAGTATCCCTGGGTCAAAATCCTGGAACTCTCTCCCTAGTAACACTGCATATGTGTTACTATGTGTTACTTGCACCAGTGGTTCAAGTTAGCAAATCACCACTATCTTCGAATAAGCAACTAGTGATTGACCATAAATGCTGCCCGAGGAGAAAGTGAGGACTGCAGATGCTGGAGATCAGAGCTGAAAATGTGTTGCTGGAAAAGCACAGCAGGTCAGGCAGCATCCAAGGAGTAGGAGAATCGATGTTTCGGGCATGAGCCCTTCTTCAGGAATGAGGATAGTGTGCCAAGCGGGCTAAGATAAAAGGTAGGGAGGAGGGACTTGGGGGAGGGGCGTTGGAAATGCTATAGGTGGAAGGAGGTTAAGGTGAGGGTGATAGGCCGGAGTGG
>NC_057713.1:83987318-83995053 GCF_004010195.1 Chiloscyllium plagiosum | reverse complement strand
CCCAACCCTCAAACTCAGCACCACCTTCCTAACCTGCAATCTTCTTTCTGACCTCTCCGCCCCCACCCCCACTCTGGCCTATCATGCTCACCTTAACCTCCTTCCACCTATCGCATTTCCAACGCCCCTCCCCCAAGTCCCTCCTCCCCATCTTTTATCTTAGCCTGCTGGACACACTTTCCTCATTCCTGAAGAAGGGCTCATGCCCGAAATGTCGATTCTCCTGCTCCTTGGATGCTGCCTGACCTGCTGCGCTTTTCCAGCAACACATTTTCAGCATAAATGCTGCCCTAACCAACAATGCCCACAGCCTATGAAACAATAAAATAAACTTAACATGAAGAAACAGCATGTATTTTTGAACAAATCTGTTGCCAATATTTCAATAATCAGAGTTAGTCATGCATGCTTGAAAGTGTAGACTAGATCCCTTGGTTCATTATCAGGTTCTATACTGTTTACCTGTCCAGCAATGAGACCAAACTTACTTGGGTTTTTCCAATGGTTCTGGCTCTTTTCGACCAGAGCCAACTGGATTCCTGTCAGCCTCCTCACCAGTAAGTAGATGGAATTCAGCTTCAACCTTGCCCTACATTAATTGTGCAGAAAGTATGAATAGTAGAACATTCATAAACGTAGGCATAAAAAAGAATAAAAAGGAGACACAGTTTAGATTATACCTGCTGATCAGTAAAGGAATGGCAGTCAATAATTTTTTTTATGTTTAAAATGCAACAATTGATTGAATGGATTTTGAATTATGGACCCATGTTGACAATGCTATTCTGACACATGACCTTTAGACCTGGTAAGGTGAAAGGAAAATCTCTGCCAATTTGATTGGCAATGGACATAGAATCCCTACAGTGTGGAAACAGGACGTTTGGCCCAACACATCACTCCTCCAAAGAGTTTTCCACCTAGACCCATTCCCCTATTACTCTACATTTCCCCTAACTAAAGCACCTAGCCTTCACATTGCTGAACACTATGAGCAATTTAGCATGGCAAATTCACCTAACCTGCATATCTTTGGACTGTGGGAGGAAACCCAAGCAAACACAGGGAGCATATACAACTTCCACACAAACAGTTGCCCAAGGCTGGAATCGAACCCATGTCCCTGGTGCTGTGAGGTAACAGTGCTAACCACTGAGTCACCATGCCACCCTGAGCATGGAGGGGGGGGGGAGCAGAATGGGAACCAAGCCACGTTTAAGCCAGCAGAAGAACCCTTAGATGCATTTTCTTAGTAGTGGTCAAGTAAGGACTGGATGCCGCCAACAAGAATTGCTGGCAGCTCAGTAGCACCACCACTGGTGAGGACTAGTAAGCTCAGTAACACGATGGAGGAAGTTGTGAAGCACTGGTAATGAAGTTGCTGTGGAACCCCTCCCCTTGGCTGCGTAGACCCTTTCTAAATAAACAGTACTATCACGCTATTTTCCGCAGTATGATTTTATATTGATTTAATATATTCTTATCATTTGAGAACTTGGGTTCTAAAGCAGAGAAAGTATGTACAGCTTTGAGTTTGATTCTAAAATGTGCTTAGTAGGGTATGAAAAGAATTTAGTTTCATTTAATGTTGTTCTGAATGGTGCTGAGACTTATTGATGTACAGGTATTTTTAATGAGGCTTTAAAGCTTTGGAGCAAAACTTGAGGTGAATAGTTGATTAATAAGGGAAAAAGGGATAGAAGAGAAAAATGTTGTTGCTTAGCAACCAGAATCACAGGTGTGCGTGTCTTAGTGTCTGTGAAAAGGTACTGTTAGTCTAGCAGTGCCTCAAAAAATAATCAAGGCTGGAGAAATGGCTTAAGAGAAAAATATCCAGCAACAGGAAACTGCTGGAAGAGGATATATAGTAAACCCATCTCTTTGTTCTCAAAAAGCTCAGATGTCAGTCAGAAGAAAGCTCCAGAAACCAATTACAGCTGTTCCAACTAAATAAGAGATTTTAAAGTGAGGACATAGTGCCACCTCACTGAGATTTGAGTATCTGTAAGATTGTTGAGGGTCTGAATCTCTTTTTCTGATATTTGTAATAAAACAGTTTCAAGTTATTTACATGTAATATCTTTTTTTTCTTCTTTGTGTAATAAATTTTATATTCTTCTATTACAAGTACATTGACAGCCTCTTGTGAATATGTCAATGACTGACCTCCACAGTAAACAAATGGCAAAAATCAAATTTATGGTCTCACTTTGGGATCGGAAATGGCTGGTATGTTTAATCATAACAAGTAAAAATACAACGTTTTTGGAATTGTGGGTTGTCATATCATTCCCTAATCAACACTGGTTGTTGCAATCTTTCCTTTGGGTAAAGAATTCAGTGATCAAGACAGAAAATTTTAAAATATCAGAAGTGTTTTGCAAATGGTTTCTGAGATGTTTTTGGCGTCATGTGCTTGAAATGGAGCAAAATTCCTTTCAGAATGACATCTTGATCTAAAATAAATTTCACAAGTTATGATGTCAAGCAGAACTATGGTGCTTTTTTTTTTACAGAACATGTAGTTTTTAGTCAAAATAAAAGTACTGACAGGGATGATACCATTATGTGGGTGGGTAATAGTCATTGGAAATGTTTGGCAAATGAACTTAACTGTTCAAATATGCACAAACAACAGTTTTGATTTCACTGAATTAATCCTATACTATGCTATTTTTGGCAGATACTAATTCTTCTCAGGACAAAGTGTATGCTTCTAAGAATCTGGGGGCCAGCTTTTCACTCCCAAGGTGGGCAGTTGTAGTCAGCTCAATAGACCTGCCTTGATATGAAAGGCTCCATCACATGCAGGTTTTCTGCTGACAGAGAGGGACAGGATGGAATCGAGGCGTGCCGATCCCTGAAGTAGATCAGGGGTAGCAACGTGGGGACAGAGTGCAGAGGTGGGCTCATTAGAAGGCACTCTCTCATCCACTTCCCTCATCTCTAGCAAGTTCCTTTTCCCCTTCACACTCCCCATATCCTCTCCATGGCAACTCATGCCCTCGATCCACCTCCATTTTCCCTATATCCCCACAATCCTCATGCCAGCTCCTGGTATGTAGTGGTGCTGTAATAACAACATTTGGAAAGATTCAACAAAGGACTCCTCCATTCAAGCCAATTTTGTATTCAATTGGCTAGCTCCCCCTTGATGCCATGCAATCTAACCTTTTTAACCAATCTACCATGCGGAACCTTGCCAAACATTTTGTTGAAGTCTGCCGGGAGGGTAAGTTTTCCTCTTACTTACCTTGCGAATCAGCGGCCTCAATTTGCAGCAGCAGGAGCAGTCAGAGGGAGGACTGGGTGCTGTTACTAAGGTAACTATTTCTCTTAAAGACTTACCTCATGAATAGATGGAGTGAAGGCTCAACAGGAGTGGATGGGGACACAGGGATTGCTGGGCATGTGGACAGATAAATTTGGATCTCTGCTTTTTGTGATTTTTATAAATGACTTTGATGAGGAAATGGAAGGCTGGGTTAGTAAGTTTACCGATGACACGAAGGTTGGTGAAATTATAGATAGTGCAGAGGGCTGCTGTAGATTGCAACGGGACATTGACAGGATGCAGAACTGGGCTGATAAGTGGCAGATGGAGTTCAACCTAGAAAAGTGTTAAGTGATTCAATTTGAAAGGTCAACTATGAATACAGGATGCAGGGTTAAAGGCAGGATTCTTGGCAGTGTGGAGGAACAGAGTGATCTAGGGGTCCATGTCCATAGATCTCTCAAAATTGCCACCCAAGTTGATCGGGTTGTTAAGAAGGTATGTGGTGTGTTGGCTTTCATTAGTTGGGGGATTGAGTTTAGGAGGCGTGTGATTATGCTGCAGCTCTTTGAATCCTGATTAGACCATACTTGGGTTATTATGATCAGTTCTGGTCACCTCATTACAGGAAGGATGTGGAAGCTATAGAGAGGATGCAGAGGAGATTTACTAGGATGCTACTTGCTCTGGATGGCATATTTTATGAAGAAAGGTTGCAGGAGCTAGGACATTTCTCATTGGAGCGAAGAAGGGTGAGGGGTGACTTGATAGAGGTGTACAAGATGTTGAGCAGCATAAATAGAATGGATAGCCAGAGACATTTTCCTGTGGCAGAAATGTCTATCATGAGGAGGCATAATTTTAAGGTCATTGGAGGAAGGTTTAGGAGAGATGTCAGAGGTAGGTTCTTTACATAGAGAGTGGTGGGTGCATAGAATGCACTGCCGGCAGTGGTAGTAGAGTCAGATACATTAGGGACATCAGGGACTCTTGGACTGGCACATGGAAGATTGTACAATGAAGGGTATGTAGGTTAGTCTGATCTTAGAGTCAGATAAAAGACAGCATAACATCGAGGGCCAAGGGCTGTACTGTGCTCTAGCGTTCTATGTTTCATAACTCAATTTAAACTTCAGGGACAGATCATAATCATTTTTTCTAACCTCCACTAACTAGCATGTCAAACTAAACAGTGCAACCACTGGGGATTTGTTTAACTCAAAAGGACATTTGCATCCTTCATTTTTCATATTAAAAAGGTGGGGTGATAAATAATGCCTGATCATAACACTGAAACAAGTTCAATCCATCTTTCAAGAGTACTTATATGTTTATGATTCCCACAGTGCTGGTTAAAGACTGGGGAGTGTAAAAATGGAGCTGGTTTGAACTTAGCCCTCATTTCAAATAGACTTGTTGTGCTTGGGTTTCGTGTTATCTTGATTCAGACTCTTGCTCCTTTCCCCATCAAGGAAACATGGGATCTGTTGTAAAATTGGGTGGTATTTATTATCGAGGTCTCACTGACCATTTAAAAGGCCTCTGTGAATGGGACTGACTGTGTAAAAATCTGACCCCAATGGCACATGAAGGGCTTGGAACATAGGCTACACAAAGCAAGAAAAGCCCAGCTTTGGTCTCCAGTCTGTCAGTTAACTGGTCTCAGCCAGTACCATTGCATGAAGCAATAGGCCTTACAATTATTAAGCTAAGAGAGGGAACAAACATCAGTTAGATTGATTTTGAGTGCTTCCTTGAATGTCTGAGAGAACGTAGCGGAGCTGGAACAAAGAATGCTGGTGTAGAAATTTGCTTAGGTCAGATTCCAAATACCAAAAGGGCACACGGCATAGTCCCTGTTCCCGACAGATGGAAGCCTGAGGATTGTGGACAATTATTGGGATGAAATGCTGCCACTTATCACTTGAGTCACTGGACAATGAAACTCTAGACTGTCTGTGTGTCAAGATAGTGGGAAGGTTTGGGTGACCTGTTTATGGAAGGTGGTGGGGGAAATGGGCGGAGGGTGGTGGCGTTGTATAGAAGTAGTGGAAAGTTTGGGGGTACCTGTAGCGTGAGGGGTGGGATTGCCAGCAGAAGTGTTGTGAAATTGGAAGAATCAAGTTACTTAAAAATAATAAGTAAACACATTTTCTCAATAACAGCAACAAGGCTGCATATACATTCAGATAGCCTGAATAAAACAGAGCCGATGCCTGCTGATAATGATGGTCAGACCAATGTTAACAGGGGAATCCTAAAACATGCAACAGACCCCTCATTAGTTTATGAAAATGACTTATCACTTGTTTAGCTGATTTACCTAATGCCTAAAAAAAGTGTCCACCCAATTTCAGGTTGGATATTTTGTAGGCATCTTGTGGGTGCATGCAGCAATACTGATCTTATCGCTCCCCACCCCCCATAATGCCCACATTAACATGTGTAGCAGCTTCTTAGAACAACACGGACAACTTGGAGAAAGTGAGGACTGCAGATGCTGGAGCTTAGATCAGAGTGGTGCTGGAAAAGCACAGCAGGTCAGGCAGCATCTGAGGAGCAGGAAAATCGACATCAGGAATCCTGATGAAGGGCTTTTGCCTGAAACGTCGATTTTCCTGCTCCTCGGATGCTGCCTGACCTGCTGTGCTTTTCCAGCACCACTCTGATCTAAACTCTGGTTTCCAACATCTGCAGTCCCCACTTTTGCCTTGCAGATGCTGGAGATCAGAGTCAAAAAGTGTGGCACTGGTCACGCAGCATCCAAGGAGAAGGAGAGTCGATGTTTCAAGAATAAGCTCTTCATCAGGACAATTTGTCCACTTTAAGGACAAATTCTGAGCCCTTTCATCTTATAAATTGCTTGTACCTCCAAGAAACAAACTGCCTGGCACATTTCACTCAGACCTGACATGAGACTTGCACTGGATAAATCAAACTCAAAAGGAGAAAAGGAATGTTACTGACTCCATTTTCTTTCTCCAATATGGTTGAAGTTTAGTTCAATGTTATTTATAGCAGATTGGAATTACTGTACTTACAGTGAGTTCACCCGACTTTTCTAAAGGCCACCAACCTCGCAGTCGCTTCTGCTGAAATATTGAAATAAGTTTAGTCTTGGAGTTTTCTTCGATCATATCCAAGCCACATTTCTTTGCTGACTTGGCACCACGAGGAAATCCATTCAGATCAAGTTCAACAGATCCTACAAAAAGGTGTTAGAAAAATAAAACGCACATGAGACACTGCTTACATTGGATCGATTTTTCATGTTCTGGACAATGATAAGTAATCAATATTGTAGCCATTCCCTCTTTTAATCACCTCTATATGTTCAGTCCATTTATTCCCAACAGTTATCAAGCATTACAATATTCTCCATGATCAGAACAGCCATGTCCAAAATCAAGAGAAACAGCGTGAAAATAATCAATTAACTTGTGGCAGCATTTAGATTTGGAATCTTTGGAAAGGAATAAAGTCATAGAGTTATACAGATGTACAGCATGGAAAAAAACCCAATGGTCCAACTTGTCCACGCCAACCAGATATCCTAAATTAATCTAATCCCATTTGTTAGCATTTGACCCATATCCCTCTAAACCCTTCCTATTCATATACCCATCCAGATGCCTTTTAACCATTGTAGTTGTACCAGGCTTCACCACTTTCTCTGACAGCTCTTTCCATACATGCACCACCCTCTGCATAAAACAGTTACCCCTTAGGTACCTTTTAAATCTTTCCCCTCTCATCTTAAATCTATACCGACTAGTTTTGGACTCCCCCACTCCGGGAAAAGACCTTGTCATAGAGTCATAGAGATGTACAGCATGGAAACAGACCCTTCGGTCCAACCTGTCCATGCCGACCAGATATCCCAACCCAATCTAGTCCCACCTGCCAGCACCCGGCCCATATCTCTCCAAACCCTTCCTATTCATATACCATCCAAATGCCTCTTAAATGTTGCAATTGTACCAGCCTCCACCACATCCTCTGGCAGCTCATTTCATACACATACCACCCTCTGCATGAAAAAGTTGCCCTTTAGGTATCTTTTATATCTTTCCCCTCTCACCCTAAACCTATGCCCTCTAGTTCTGGACTCCCCAATCCCAGTGGATCCCTTGTGTATTTATCCTATCCATGCCCCTCATAATTTTGTAAACCTCTATAAGGTCACCCCTCAGCCTCCGATACTCCAGGGAAAAAAGCCCTAGCCTGTTCAGCCTCTCCCTATAGCTCAAATCCTCCAACCCTGGCAACATCCTTGTAAACCTTTTCTGAACCCTTTCAAGTTTCACAACATCTTTCTGATAGAAAGGAGACCAGAATTGCACGCAATATTCCAACAGTGGCCTAACCAATGTCCTGTACAGCCGCAACATGACCTCCCAACTCCTGTACTCAATACTCTGACCAATGAAGGAAAGCATACCAAACGCCTTCTTCACCATC